>NC_054483.1:108226917-108526917 GCF_017639515.1 Carcharodon carcharias | reverse complement strand
GTGTATTTAAGACCAAGATAGATATGTTCTTGATTGGTAAGGGGATCAAAGGTTACGGGGAGAAGGCGGGAGAATGGGGTTGAGAAACTTATCAGCCATGATTGAATGGCAGAACAGACTCGATGGGCTGAATGGCCTAATTTCTGCTCCTATGTCTTATGGATTGAATTATAGGCTTTTCACTTAATGTTTCTTCCCAGATACCACAACAGGGTGACCAACATTCAAGAAATAAAGTAAGGGACACTTCAACCGTAGGATGGCGGTAGGGGAGGGGTGCTGGCAACCATGCGGCCATAAGAGCGGTGGGGTGGGGTGGGGGGGTGGATGCGGTGGTGTGAACTGTGATAATAACTCCCACTAGTAGCCAATAACCGCATTTCACATGCTCAGGCCACAGTACATGTGCTCACACACAAAAAAAGAATTGAGGCAAAGGCAAGAGGCACTCCCAGGCTCAGTCTCCCACAGGCTGTCCTAGAAATAAAGGGCAAAAGGTATTCAGTAGGGGGTGTGGGACAGTCAAAATAAGAGACAATCCCATAAAATGTGTGATAGCTGGTTACCTTTTGCCACAGTTGCTTATTGCAATGTTGCTGCCGACTCACTTAGTATCCCTAATTATCCTATTACATGATCATGGTCCACAGTAAAGAACAGAAAAACAATGATAGCACTGGAGACTTAAACGGGCCCTTGGTTAAGGGTGGGTTGTCTGGTTTTAGAGTTAGCTGTCTGGAAATATGACAACACTTGAATTTATAGAATGCCTTTCAAGCCAAAAAAAACTCTAAAAGTGCTTCACATTTTGAATTACTTTTGAAAGTGTAAGTTACATATGCAGGTAGACCCAAAGTCTGGCTTTATAATAACAATCAGTTCCTTTTCACAAAATGTCAGCCTTGTCAGCGATATGGGTATCTTGATGATTAATTTAAAAGCATTTTAGAATCTTGGAAGATAAGTAGCTTAGAAAAAATATATTTATACTACTTCTAAGAAACAAAGTCTTAAAGCATTTTCCTCATTGGTCGAGTCCCCACTGCAAGTGGGTGGTATGGGGGAGTTGGATTTCCACACTCACCCTGTTGTGGATCTGCTGTTTTTCTGGGTTAGGTTTACTATGTATTCAGGACACCTCACTCACTGTCACTGCTTGGAAGGGGCTGCACGAGAAACTCAAACTATTGATACCTTCCCAAATATAGGCTTGCTTCAAATATTCCGCCTGGAGGAAGGTTGGTGGGGAGAGTGGTGCGGAAGGTGGGGAAAGACACCACCAACTGATGGAAATAGTTTCATTCTCAGGATGTGGGTGCTGCTGGCAAACCTGGTATTTATTGCCCACCCCTAGCTGCACTTGAGAAGTTGGCGATGAGCTGTCTGCTTGACCCGCTGCAGTCAGTGTGGTGAGGGTGCTCCCACAGCACGGTTAGGTAAGGAGCTCCAGGACTTTGACCCAGCAGCAATGAAGGGACAGTGTCTTATCAGTAACGTTGTTATGATCTCCAAGTCGGGATGGTGTCCGAGACTTGGAATGGAGCTCAGATGTGATGGTGCTCCCTTGCTCTCACTGTCCTCGGTGTTGGGGTGGTGGGTTTTGGGAGGGAGACAGAGAAGTGAAGAATGTGGAGAGTCCCTGTAACCATTTGATGCCTGGCTTTGGCGGAGGATATGTCAGGTCAAGCTGTGGCCTCCTGTCAGTATTTGCTGGAGCTGGCAGAGAGCAACAGAGTGCCCCGTTCTCCAAAGGGCAACCAAATTCCAAGGTAATAAAAGCAAAACACCACGGATGCTGGAAATCTGAAATAAAAAGAGAAAATGCTGGAAAAACTCAGCAGGCCAGGCAGCATCTGTGGAGAGAGAAACAGGGTTAACGTTTCGAGTCTGTGTGGCCCTTCTTCAGAGTTTCCAAGGTCCTCCTTTGGCTGGAAGGAGCCTTGGGATATCCTGAGGGAACGAAAGATGTCTTAGAAGTGCAAGTTCTTCCGTTTATGAACACGTTGCTTGGAAGTAGATTGCTGGTCTGAAAACACAAGCTGATTTATCCTGATCCTGTACATCACTGACTCGCTTCTCTGCATCTTACAATAAGCTAATCTTAAAGCTACAAAAATATCTTGTAAAGTTCTATTAGTCTCTGAGATGTACAAATAGAAGCAAAGCAAAGCGTGACGGTATTACTCATAAGGTTCTGTCCTATTTACTTCACTAAATGTACCTCGGGGTTTGGCTGCGCTTACCTCAGACTTAGATCTGATTTATATGTGATGAAAGCAATAGTTAGGAGACCCACAATAGGGCATCAGATCACAGGATAGGTTTGGACTGAGTCCGCCCATTGATTTCATTCTCTCAGAATAGAAACTCTTCCAATTATGACCCACTTCCTAAATTAGCCCAATGCTCAGGCTTCTGTTCCGGCTGCTGATCAACCATTCGCGGTCCCGGAAAATGCAAAAGGGGAAAAAGGATCGTCATCAGTGAACATTCGGCAACCCACCCGCCTGTCCCGGCTGCAAAGGGGCGGGGCCAGTTTTTAGGCCCGGGCCTCGCAGACATAGAATCATCAAGCTACCCGGCTCTGAAGCTTGCCAGACTCAGGCTGGTACAACATCCAAGGGCAAGAGGGTTACCCGGCCGAGAGTTAGGTATGTAGCACTGGGCATTTTTAGAGGGGAGTTGTTGGGGTGGGGGGGGGGGTGGTGCCGGGGTGGCTGTCACCTGGAATATCGCTGTGGGGCTCAGAGGAGCATCCTTTTCACAGGCAAAAATAAAAACAGCTGGAAAAACCCAGCAGGTCTGACAGCATCTGCGGAGAGGGACACAGTTAACGTTTCGAGTCCGAGTGACTCTTCAACAGAACTAAGGAAAAATAGAAGAGGTGAAATATAAGCTGGTTTAAGGGAGGGTGGGACAAGTAGAGCTGGATAGAGGGTCAATGATAGGTGGTAACCAAAAGATGTCATAGACAAAAGGACAAAGAGGTGTTGAAGGTGGTGATATTATCTAAGGAATGTGCTAATTAAGGGTATAAAGCAGGACAAGCAAGGTACAGATAGCCCTAGTGGGGGTGGGGTGGGGTGAAGGGATCTAAAAAGGCTAAAAGGTAGAGATAAAACAATGGATGGGAATACATTTAAATATAATGGAATTAGGTGGGGAAAGAAAAATATATTTTAAAAATATAAATAAATAATTTACCCTTTTCAGAGCCTCTTCAGTTGCGTCGCCAGTAAGGCTGGTGAACTTGTGCCCTAAAATGGGAATCAGGGTTCTTTTGCATGCCGTGGGGGTCTTGATTTCCACATTCCTGAAATGGGCGGCTGCTTGGCCCATCCAGGGTAGGCCCCCATCAAAATGGCGGTGGGCATCTTGAAGCTGTCACCGCCTCGCTAACACCAATTTTGGCAAAATCAGTCGCAATGAAGAGGTTTTACTCTCAAACCAACCCAAATACAGCTTTCATTGGTGAAGAGTTAGAATTAACCAAGTTTACACTGCAGCTGAATCCAAAAAGGGCACATTCCTAATATTGTCACAAGGAAATCAATAAAGCATAACACTAGGTATGTTGTGCCACTTCTGTCTAATCTGGGATACCCGGAGGTTGTGAATGGTACTAGATAAATAGATGCCCTTTTTTTAAGTAACAAGTTTACATAGAATCATAGAACAACACAGCACAGGAGGTCATACGGCCATCCTGGATCTCTGAAAGAACAATTTTCCACAGTGTCCACCCCGCTCTTTCTCCCAGCAGCTCTCCACATTCCTCCTTTTCAGGTAATTATCCAATTCACTCTTAAATGCCTCGATTGGATCTTCCTCCGCCATGATCTCAGGCATTGCATTCCAGATCCTAACCACTCACTGCGTAAAAAGATTTTTTCCTCCTGTCTCCATTGATACTTTTGCCAGTCGCTTTAAACCTGTGCCTTTTGGTTCTCAATCCTTCCACCAATGGGAATAATCCCTTCCTAACTACCCTGCCCAAATCCCTCATGATTTTAAATTCCTCTTATCAAATCTCCTCGCAACCTTCTCTTCTCCAAGGAAAACAGTCCCAACTTCTCTAATCTACCTATGTAACTTAAGGTCTTCATCCCCAAAACCATTCTTATGAACCTTTTCTGCATTCTCTTTAATGCCTTCATATCCTTCCTACAGTGTGGTGCCTAGAACTGTATGCAGTACTCCATTTAAGGATGAACCAGTGTTTTATACAAGTTTCCCCAACATGGAGGCTAAACTGACTGGCCTGTTGTTGCTGGGCTTATCTTTACACCCTTCTTTGAATGAGGGCGTAACATTTGCAATTCTTCAGTCCTCTCATGCCATCTGTGTCTAAGAAATACTGGATAATTATGGCCAGTGCCTCTGCAATTTTCACTCTCACTTCCCTCAGTACACTTGGATGCATCTCATCCAGTCCCGATGCTTATCAACTTTAAGCACAGACAGCCCATCCAATACCACCTCCTTATTAATTTTAAACCCTTCTCGTGTTTGAATTACCACCCCCCACCACCCCCACCCCCCCCCCCCCCCCCCCCCCCCACCTTCACTACAGCCTGGGCAGCATCTTCTTCTTTGGTAAAGACAGGTACAAAGTATTCATTTAATACCTCAGCAATTTTCTTTACACTTGCCCTCCAGCAGGGTATTGGGCTGGTTAAGGGGCTTGACATTAAAATTCACGACAACTTCTGCTCTTAAGCCCATACGAAAGAACAAGAACGTCAGCCATAACCCCCACCTCCAAACGTGAATCTCCTTTTTGGTCCATAATCAGCCTCGCTCTTTATTCCACTCTTTTACTCTTATGTGCCTATAGAAGACTTTTGGGTTCCTTTTTGTGTTAGCTGCCTTCCTCTTCACATAACTTTTTCTTTGCTTTTTCAATTCCCCTCTGAACCTTATATGTTCAGCTTGGTTCTCCATTGCATTACCCACCTGACATCTGTCACCAGCACACTTTTTCTTCTTCATCTTAATTTCTATCTCTTTTGTCATCCAGGGAACTCTGGATTTATCAGCCCTACCTTTCTGAACTCTCTCCTTTAGAAGGCAGCCCACTGTTCAGTTTACATTTTTACCCGTTAACCTTTGATTCCAGTTTATCTGCTTCAGATCCATTCTCACCCCGTTAAAAGTTGGTTTTCCTCCAGTTAATTATTCTTACCCTGGAACATTTTTTGCCCTTTTCCATAGCCAACCTGAACCTTATGAATCAATGATCGCTGTTCCCTAAATGTTCCCCCACTGACACTTGATCCCTTTGGCCCACCTCACTCCCAAAAGCCAAGTCTAGCAGTGCCTTCTTTCTTGTTGGATTAGAGATGTTGTTGTAAACAGTTCTCAATCATTGAACCCATACAGAGTTCGCCCTTGGTGTTTCAGGGCATAGACCACATCCATGACGGTAACAGTCTGTGTTTAGCATGTTCGTAACCAATTCCTGGATCATATTTTCCAAGAAGACCTTGAGAACCCTTCGAGTTTCCTCATAAATGAGGCTGTAGATGTGTTTAATGCCTCCACATTGAGCGAGGCGGCGAATGGCGGGTTTATTAATTCTCTGATTATCATCTCAGGGCACTTTTCTGTGCCGTTTAGCACTACCTTTACCGAGACCTGGTTGCAGTCATACCTAGCGCAAAGGAAGATGGTTGTTCAAGGCCAATCATCTCAGCTCCAGGACATCACTGCAGGAGTTCCTCAGGGTAGTGCCCTCAGCCCAACCATCTTCAGATGCTTCATCAATGACCTTCCTTCCATCATAAGGTCAGAAGTACAGATGTTTCCTGATGATTGCACAATGTTCAGCACCAGTTGCAACTCCTCAGATACTGAAGCAGTCCATGTTCAAATGCAGCAAGACCTGGACAATATACAGACTTACGCTGACAATTGACAAGTAACATTTGCGCCACACAAGTGCCAGATAATGACCATCTCCAACAAGAGAGAATCTAACCATTGTCCCTTGACATTCAATGGCATTACCACCACTGAATCCCCCACTATAAACATCCTGGGGGCAACTGTTAACCAGAAACTGAACTGGACTAGCCATATAAATACTGTGGCTACAAGAGCAGGTCAGGGGCTAGGAATCCTGCAGTAAGTAACTCACCTCCTGATTCCCCAAAGCCTGTCCACCACCTACAAGGCACAAGTGAGGATTGTGATGGAATACTCCCCACTTGCCCACACGAGTGCAGCTCTAACAACTCAAGAAGCTTAACATCGTCCAGGACAAAGCAGCCTGCTTGATTGGCACCCCATCCACAAACAATCTGTTCCTCCACCATCGACGCACAGTGGCAGCAGTGTGTACCATCTACAAGACGCACTGCAGGAACTCACCATGCCTCCTTGGACAGTACCTTCCAAACTCATGACCTCTATCATCTAGAATGACAAGGGCAGCAGACACATGGGAACACCATCACCTGGAAGTTCCCCTCCAAGTCACTCACCATCCTGACTAAGAAATATATCATCGTTCCTTCATTGCCAGGTCAAAATCCTGGAACTCCCTTCCTAACAGCACTGTGGGTGTACCTACACCATATGGACTGCAGCGGTTCAAGAAGGCAGCTCACCACCACCTTCTCAAGGGCAACTAGGGATTGGCAATAAATGCTGGCCTAGCCAGTAATGCCTATATCCCATGAATCAATAATAAAAAAAACATTTAAGTAGCTCCTGGCTTCTACCATCATCATTCACATGCTGATTGTCTTCCTTGGATAGCTGTTCTTGTCTTTTGGAAGTTAAGGTAAGGGGATATTGGCCATGTGTTCATGTTTGCATGGGTCTCCAAGTCAGTGTCGATACTTGCAGGAGCTCACCTCCCTTACAGGCATGTGTAACAACAACTTTCATTTATACAGCACCTTAAATGTAGGGAAACGCTTTGGCTCGCTTATACAGGAGCTTTATTAGACAACATTTGACATTGATCTGTGTAAAAGAGGGACGAGGAGAGATGAGAGGCAGATTTTATGGAGTCTAAGGAGTGAAGTGGAAAGGTTTAGGAAGGAAATTCCACAGCACAGGATCCAGGCTATTTCTGTTGCACTAATTCAGTTTCTTGGTGCTTGGACAAGATGACTGATTACTTCTTACCGAGTCCTCAGTCTCTGGAGGTGATCTCATCGATCTCCAATATTGTTGTATCGCTCAGTGTCTGGGGCCAGGTCATTCGCTGTGAAAATAGAGAATTCTGTATCCTGTACTTTTCTGCAAATTTTTAGCTTACCAGAAAGTTATTGCTGTTACTGTGTGCTAATGGTCATCACCTTAGGCTGTCCCTCAGGATCCAAGATGACTCGCTTCCACTCTAGTTCACTGGGTTCTGATGTGGCTGACTGGTCCAATGCACAATCTGCAGTCTGTGCCTCATGAGGGGGGTGGTGGGTGGGGGTGGGCAGGTAGTGCTTCAAGGATTGGGCAGATGAGGTGTTAGGAGGTTTGTGCTCGCTCTCTGACACCTCAGTTTACTCTCTGCACATTTCCAACAAAGTCTCTCGATGTGTCTGGTGCCTTCCAGAATAAACCTTCCCCGTTTTGATCAGTAGGAGAGTTGGCGGGGATGTTTGATCTAACGATTACTTTCTGCATGACATCACAACGTTCCATAGGCAGCAGGAACTATCTTTTCAGTGGTGGGGGGGGGGGGGTTACCCAGCAGTGTTTCGTTATTTGCTGGGTCATCAGGCAGGGATTGCCAGGAGCTTGAGAACACTTTGTGGGAGATTAGATTGTGTTAATTAACTAGGAGCTCTGCAATCACAAGGTGGAAAACAGAAGCTGGAACATTTGGAACGAGATGGATTGTCAGAGAAGAGCAGGGCTACTTTGAACCAGTTTTTTGCACCTCCAAACATAACAGGTGACAGATTTGGAGGTGATCCTCCTACTGCCCCTTCCAATGAGGGCTGTTTTGAGGTTCAAAGCAACATGTCTAAATAGACACAGGTTTATGACTTTGCAAAGCTAAATTTCCCTCAGTGCGCCACAGCCCAACTCAGAGAAGGACAACTAATACTAAAACAAAAACAGAAATACTTGGAAAAACTCAGCAGGTCTGGCAGCATCGGCGGAGAAGAACAAAGTTGACATTTCGAGTCCTCATGACCCTTCAACAGAACTAAGTAAAAATAGGAGAGGGGTGAAATATAAGCTGGTTTAAGGTGGAGGGTTGGGGGGAGAGAAGTAGGGGGGCATGGTTGTAGGGACAAGCAAGCAGTGATAGGAGCAGATAATTAAAAGATGTCACAGGCAAAAGAACAGAGGTGTTGAAGGTGGTGATATTATTGAAAAGAATGTGCTAATTAAGCCCCCCACACCGCCCCCCCCCCCCCCACCTTAAACCAGCTTATATTTCACCCCTCTCCTATTTTTACTTAGTTTTGTTGAAGGGTCATGAGGACTCGAAACGTCAACTTTGCTCTTCTCCGCCGATGCAGCTAGAGCTGCTGAGTTTTTCCAGGTATTTCTGTTTTTGTTTTAGATTTCCAACATCCACAGTTTTTTTTGTTTTTATCTCTGACAATTAATACTATACTGGCTTCGCATCCTTTGCACATCTTGGTCCCTGAGGAAGGGTAGAGGAAGTAACAAGTATCCATAAAAAGAGAAAGATGATGTGCACTGGCTCTTCCGCTCCAGAACTCAGGTTCGAATCCAGGCGCAGGTGATGGTGGGATGAAAGTTTTCCCCCACTTGTGGGTTGCCAGGGCTCTTTGTGAAATAAACTTTGACAGTCACACAAGTTTCTGGTAGCCATGCACCCACAGGCAGCACTGTCCCCAATCTTCACGAACTGGAAACCTGACTCAGAGAGACCACACGACGATATGAGGAATGAAGAAGGTTCTCTGGCATGGTTGGGGGTTCTCTGCTGAGTTGGGCTAAGAAACAGCAGATAAGAATTTCTTCTGGGCTAGGTTTGATGATCCATAAGCTTTTTCCTTATAAATTTATTTAGCATTTTGCGCACAGATAAAATCTTTCCCTATTGTTGGACCGGACCAGAGGTGGCATAACTTTGTAGCTAACAGTGTGACATAAACCTTAAATTTACAGCTGTGCTATTCAGGGGTGGGTGATGTTAGGAAGCCATTCGTCACGCAACAGGTAGTTGAAATCTGGAACACTTGCCTCCCAAAAAAGCTGATATTGGCTCATAGGCAAAGGAATCAAAGGTTATCGGGATTAGATGGGAATGTGGAAATTGAAACACAAGATGATCAGCCATGATCTTATTGAATAGCGGAGCAGGCTCAAGGAGTCGAATGGTCTATTCCTGTTCCTATTTCTTATGTTCTGAGGCTGGATGGTGGTGGGTGGCTCAACTGAAAATTTCAAAGCTAATATTTTTGTTAAGCAAGGGAATGAAGGGATATGGAATCATGGTGAGCTGATGGAGTGAGATACAGATCAGCTGTGGTCTGATTGAACTGTGGAACAGGTTTGAACGATCGAGTGGACATCTGTTCCTTTTGAGCCTTCCCAAGTTTGATGCTGACACTGATTCCCTGAAATGGGAAGTATCCGATTCTCTGCCACAAACATCCCTCACCCCCAAAAGCACAAATACGCAGGCCACAGTTACCTGCAGAAATTCTCTTGCCTGTAACAGTGCTATTTAACACAAAGATCAAATGAAAACATTGTGTTAAAATGAAAAGACAAACACATTGAAATGACCATCACAAGATACAAAATGGTTGCCAAGGTTTCTTAGTTGTACGATTATCAATGTAAATGAAATAGGTTTCAAATTTTGTTAAATCAAAAAAATTGCTATATTGCCTCATTTTTGAATACTTAAAAAGACAAACATTTACAGAAGTTTCTTTTAAAATTTAAGAAAATGGTTTACAAATCTCTCAAGTATTTGCACAGATCTCAGTTCCCTGTGCATATTAATCTAAATCCTGGTATATCATTGCATTTTCAGTGGTGTTTTCATAGGCTCTAGAATTAAGTAAATTAATACTTTGCTTGAAACTTTTTGCTTCATTTTGAAAGGTCAATTTCGGGTAAATTGCTCAGCATGGCCAGTAGTTTGAATACTATGAGGGACAAGTTAAAAATAAGTTAGCAAATGAAAAGAAATCAGGCAGAACTTTAATTTAAACAAAGGATAATCAAATTGTGGAATGACAAGTTACCCCAGAAGGGCACTGAAGCCAGATCGAGGAAATAGATTCAAGGAAAGCAAATAGACATGCTTCCGAAGAAATGTAGTGAGAATGGAGGTAGATGGGAGTCGGAATAATCACAAATGAGTGTGTTTGATTTAACCTGCACCCTCATGCAACTGAACAGCCCGGATTTTGCTATCTGTAATACAGAATTCATTTTACAAGTAAGCGGCTGAGCTTTTAAATCGAGTCTATGAAGACGTAAATATGCACGGAACTCTCTTTGGATCCTCACATCGCCAAATTAAGAACGATTGGGTTTGTCTTGAGTAACACACCGTGTCCTAGGCCTCTTTTTTTGGGTTTCACAGTAAAGTACAGAGAATCACTGAAGCAAAATGCTGATATAAAAAAATTTCTACACAATAACCAAATTTGACTTATTCAGTCACTGTAAACTAGTGGTCTTGAGTGTGCACCACAGGTTCAAAGTATTACCATCTCAAGCTTGTAATCCCAGCTCACTGAATTATGTACATGGATGATTATGTACGTGACAAATAAGCTGGACGTTGCAGCCCAGTGTAATGAAAGGGTGGATAAATCAGTCAGAGAGTTCAGGTGAAGTCAGCTGAAGTTGAATTGGTTAATTCCCTTTATACGCCCTGTTCTAACTCCAGTCGTTAAGCCATTTATTTCTAATTTAAAGTCTCTAAACTGAAACTTAAACACACATGGATTAAATTAAGGACTTGTATTATACACAGCACCTTTTGCAGCCAATGAGGTGCTTTTGAATTGTAGACAGTGTTGTAATGTAGTAGCTAATTTGCACACAAGGTCCCATAAACAGCAATGCGACAGTGACCAGATAATGTTTTTTTGGTGATGTTAATTGAGAATCAAATGTTGGCCAGGGTACCGAGGATAAATCCCCTGCTCTTCTTCAAAATAATGCTGTGGGTTCTTTTACGCCCATCTGAGAGGGCAGATGAGTTTACTGTCTCATCTGAAAGAGTACATCTCTAACAGTGCAGCGCTCCCTCAGTACTGCACAGGAGTGCCAGCCTTGATTTTTCTGCTCAGGTCCTGGAGTGGGACTTGAACTCACAAACTTGTGACTCAGGGTTTAGAATGCTACCCACTGAGTTACCACTGATACATTGTCAGCGAAATTCTGAAATCAAAGGATGGCCTTGAAATCACTTCACTTCCCCCTCAGTGTTGCTCATTGTTGTCATATTACTCTACATTGTTAAAGTTTGTAATATGTTTGTTTTTTATTGAGGGGTTTGTGGGGTGGGGGAGAGAGAGAGGCAGGAAATGTTCAAGGTCCCATGTATGACCTACTCTTGTGCTAGCACTGTCTCAGTACTCAGGGAATTAGCTGCTGTATACTGCCATTATAAACGATCAACATCCTTACAAGCCCTCTGGTTTAACTTGGAGTCAGCTGTACATCTCCAATAGAAATGTAGATTGATAAATTTATAGTAATATCTATCAGAGCTTAAGGCCTTTGCATCAAAGTTCTGTACGACTAAATCACATGGGGTAATTTCCAAATTACTGTGCGTTTAACCAAGAAATGAACTCCAGTATTATTAAATTAGCTCCCAAAAATAACTCAGCACTTTGCCTCCTTGAACATCCCGACAGTTTGTTGAAGTCAAACATTTAGCTTCAGGTGAAAATGTCATACATCAGGAATGGTTTCAAAGGTAAAAACAAAAAAACTGCGGATGCTGGAAATCCAAAACAAAAACAGAATTACCTGGAAAAACTCAGCAGGTCTGGCAGCATCGGCGGAGAAGAAAAGAGTTGACGTTTCGAGTCCTCATGACCCTTCGACATGTCGAAGGGTCATGAGGACTCGAAACGTCAACTCTTTTCTTCTCCGCCGATGCTGCCAGACCTGCTGAGTTTTTCCAGGTAATTCTGTTTTTGTTTATGGTTTCAAAGGTCTCAATTTTCTGACTAACTGCAATCAGATTAAATGGCTCTTGTGCAAAAACTTAAAATTTCTGACTAGAATCATGTTAAAGGAGGCTGGCATTGTAGGTTTTTTAAAGGCAGTATATATACCAATGTAGGGATCACCACGGCTACATCTCACAGAGATGGGATCATTTCATACTGGGGACGGAGAGTACATGCAGAGAGGGGAAAGCAAAAACAGCCAAGTCTGCTACATTCTCCTTGCTGCCTCAATGAAAACATATTGGACAGAGATGTAGGCTGCATGTAGCAGTCAAAATAGAAGGCAAGGAAACAGGAAATATAGTCCAAGAGTTCTCAGGATTATTAGAGAGGAGGGCCAATTGGCCCACCCATCCAGAAACAACCTGCAAATCTCCCATCCAAACCCTCCTTAAATAATTCCAGCTGTCTGATTCAAAGCAGCAATCCATACTGACTAAATCTGTGCAGCGAAAAAAAAAAACAAGGAGTTGGATAAAAGTTGCTACTTAAAATACTCGGGGAACAACTGGAATCTGTTAGCTGGAACCCAACGGTCTACAGTGGCTGCTCAATAAGTTAAAGAAACAGCTTTAAAAACAGATTTAAAAGCATCTTCAATACAAAGGCAGGACAGTGACTTCACCAATAAATGCACACATCTTGCAGTTTTACAAGTTCATTTTGTATTATATATACTGGGTGATTCTCTCTCCTGGGTCTTCTCAGCCTCTCTCATGTGCAGATAATGCAACACAAGCTGTGTGTGTCTTAGAGCACACGTTGTGTTCAATCCCTCTCCAGTGCTACAGACTGAGGCACTTTCACACTGAGGAGGTCAGCGTGCGGAAAACACTGTTGGTTTCTGTTGTCCGCTTCAGTGCATGTCTCTCTGCTCTCTTGCGCTACCTTCCTTCCCAAGCGTCTTCTATTTGCTGTGCTGCAAGCTGCTTCTGCTCTGCAAGTGAAAAGAAGAAATTGATTACTTCATTTCATATATAATTATGCAGCTCCAGTGGTAGCTATTGGGCCCATCATGCCTGTACTGGGTATCCCTCTCTTCTTCTTCCTCCATAGCCCTGTTTCTGCTGCTGCTTTTAGCTACTCCTACCAGGAGATCTTGTCATGCTATGTCACGATGTCTGTGAAAATAGAGGCCTCTGAAATTTGTTAAGATGTATGTTTAAAATTCCATATACGATCCACAAGAAGAGGTGCCTGAAATTGCAAGAGCAAAAAGAACTATAGGGTGACATCCAGAAAAAAAAAGTGTCAGTATTTCGGCAACTCGATCAGAGCTGGAAAGCTACAGAGAACTCTTCTAGTGGGCCAATTGGAGGGCAGCAGAAAGAGAGCTCGGCCTGGGTAAAGTTGGATGGTGGACATCACAGAGCGCTTGCAGATGAACTACAGTGGATGTGTGAGGATGGCGTAATCCATAGCCCTACAAATGGCTCCTTTTGCAGTATTTATTCGACTCCTTCATGACAAATGCTCACAGAGGAAAGGTGCTACCTGCTTCCACCATCCTTCCAGGCAGAGAATTCTCCATCATAACTTCCTCCCTGGAGCTTTTGTCAATTATCTTAAATCTGTGTCCTCTAGTTACCTACTCTCCTGCCAGTGAAAACAGTTTCTCTTTATTTACTCTGTTAAAACCCACCAAGATTTTGAACAGCCCCATTAAATACCCCCCCCCCCCCCCCCTTTAACCTGCTTTGCTCTAAGGAGGATAATTCCAGCTTTTCTAATCTTACCACATAACTGAAATCCCTCTTCCCTAGTATCTTTCTGATAAATCTCCTCTGTACCCTCTCCAAGTCCTTGACATCCCTTCTAAAGCACAATGTCCAGAATTGGACACAATTTTCCAACTGAAGTCTAACCAGTGATTTATAAAGGTTTATACTTACCCTCCCTGGGACATATCTTCACCCAAAAAGGCTATTTAGAAATTTTCTAATCATGTAAGCACCAACCATGAGATGATGCACCAGAGAAATACTTAGAAATGTTGAAGAATTTACAATAAAATGACCCTTCATAAATGCTAATGTTTCTGAGTCAAGTGATAAATGAGCTGCTGTCAACAGTACAGGCTAGGAGTAGCAGAAAAACAGGCACTGCTGCTTAAGACTAGAAAGGGATATGAGGTCTAAACAAACAAATTCTAAAATCAAGCAACAATCTGGCATGCAATATTTTATAAAACCACTGGATTCTTTTTGAATGGTTTCTCTACCATAAATATTAAGGCTCTCTGATCAAGGCCATCAACAGCCAGCATGAAACAGACTAAACGCATGTGTTCATGGTTTCCCCCAGTTTAAACAAGTTATTTTTTTGGGCAGACGAATAGTCTGAACAGGAGCCAGCTGGCTCGCTTAAGAACTTCTGTCATAAGTGCAGTGATATTCACATAAAATACTCCATCAGCTTTCAAACCTATCAGCACGGATTGGAGTGCAGTTAGCTTGCCGAGAAAGGTTTAGTTGTCACACAGGTCAACTCAGTAGCCACCCTGTTTCATAAACAGGTTTTTAAGCGCCGACGGCTTCAACTGCAGACGAACAAAGGTAGGGGCAGAGAGGAATGATTTTAGAGAGGTGTAAGTAAGCCATCTGGTGACGGAGGGGATATGGGGTCTGAAAGTTCAGTCGGTGAAATAAAATCCACAAAGGAAAATTTATAAATGGTGTACAGAATGCTACTGACTTCAATAGCTTTCTAAAAGCGTTAATTTGACATTCCTATTCACGCCACCCTAGCCCTAAACTATTCTGATTACACCCTCACATTTCTAAATTGCTATATACGTCACTCTTACCATATTTTAACAGCAAAACTTGCTTGGGAAAGGCATTTGTAAAGGGAAAACAGAAATCCAAACCTTTCTTATTTTTATTTATATAACACCTTTCAGAATCTCAGGATGTCTCTAAGTGCTCTACCACTAATGAGGTACTTTTGCAATGCACAATTGTAATGGAAGAAAACCATCAGGCATTTTGTGCAGAGCTAGGTCCCACAAACAGCACAGAGATAATGAGCAGATGATTCATTAGAGATAAATGTTAGTTCAGGCACTGGGAGAATGCCCCTGCTCTGCTTTGAAATAGTGTCACAGGGTCTCTTGCGCCCATTTGAGGGGGCGTCTCAACCAAAAGTCGGCACCTCTGATTGTGCACTCCTCCCTTTCTAACTAGAAATCCATTCAGCTCCCCCCTTTTATTGAGTTTGGGGAAATCTAGTCAAGCATTTTATTCAGGGTTAGGCATGTTACTGCGCAAAGGGAATTTACAAATGGTGTCCGGAATGCGAGTGACTGCAATGGCTCTGAAAAAGTGTCATAAGGACTTGAAACATTAACTCTGCTTCTCTCTCCGCAGTTTTTCCAGCATTTTCTGTTTTTATTTCAGGTTTCCAGTGTCCGCAGTATGTTGTTTTTATGTTACTCCCAGGTTGAGCTGCAAAGCTCCCAGCTATGAGTCACATGCAATCGAATGTTAATCAACACAAAATTTCCCAAATCTTATACTTGGATACAGATTGATTAACAGCTTTAAATAAAAAGTAATCTGTTTGCAAATCTTTGGACCATTCATCCACTTAGCCTCAACAGGGATCAAAAGCATTCCTCAAACACAGGAATTTTAAGGCTTCTCAATTTGATTGCCTCCGGTTGGAAATTTGGCAGTGAATTGAATACATTCAGCATGAACACGGAAAAGATAGAATATTGGAAGAACAGTGAGTTAGTCATTCAACTAGAGTAAAGAATACACCAACGCTTTGTCCAAACTTAAAACAACTTTTTTTACATTTCTATTTTCCACAGCTTAAACCTAAAGGTTATGTCAAGTCCAAACAGAACAATAGTAATATATCGATATTTTTGATCCTTTTGGGTCATCATTATCCCATTACACCTGAAATCTGTAGAAGAAGGAAGAACAGGACAAATTTGAAAACAGCAGTCAAGAAAGATTCAGAAGATGGAGATCTTGCCTGCACAATCTGCTTCAACTCTTTGGAGAAGCAACATCTTGTTTTTTTTTTTAATTCATTCGTGGAATGAGGGCATCGCTGGCTGGGCCTGCATTTATTGCCCATCCCTAATTGCTCTTGCTCAGAGGGCATTTAAGAGTCAACCACATTGCTGTGGGTCTGGAGTCACAGGTAGGCCAGACCAGGTAAGGACAGCAGATTTCCTTCCCTAAAGGACATTAGTGAACCAGATAGGTTCATAATCAACAATGGTTTCATGGTCATCATCAGACTTGTAATTCCAGATTTTTATTGAATTCAAACTCCACCATCTGCTGTGGTGGGATTTGATCCCTGGACCCCAGAGCTTTACACTGGGTCTCTGGATTATTATTAGTCCAGTGACAATACCACTACCATCACCTCTCCTTTGGGCATGCTGTACCTTGGCTTCCAAAAGCTTCTCACAAATGATTAAAACTTAAAGCTGTGGCTTTAGGGAGAACCCAGAAATAAGAAATTGGTTGAAAGTTAGAAATCAATGGTGTTTTGAGAGTTACGTGAGCATTGGGCGAGAGGTGGAGGTCCAGTTCGATTAACTGTGGCGTCTGCTCCAGGGCCCACTCCTGGCCAACATCAACCCAGTGGTTGAAATATATCAAACTGGTACAGTAAAAGTGATCTTATTTCCTTGTATCCTTATGCATCGCAAAAAGCTGCATATATAGACAATAGGTAGCACTATACAGAGGTGACAATAATGTAGGTTTTCAGCAGACATTTGGAGATTGAGCACAAAGGGGGCGAGTGACTTTTGCACCCATTTTAATATATGATATAGAGCACTGATTAAAAAATAATGCCTATAAGATTGTTTAAAAAACAAGGACTGCAGGTAGGGTGAGGGAGGAGGACACAGTTTGAGGTGTTGGGGGAGGGGGGCGGGTTTGGGGATAATTTGATCACTCTCTATTTTAAAGCCATTCTGTCCTCATTTATTTATTTTTTATTCATTCACAGGATGTGGACATCGGTGGCAAAGCCAGTATTATGGCCAATCCCTAATTGCCCTCAACAGCCATGTAAATAACCAAGTAGGCCACTCAGTTAAGAGTCAACTGCATGATTACCAGATCATTAGTCCAGCCCTCTGGATTACTAGGCCACTAACAAACCACGATGCTATTGTTCCCTAATTTCCACTATAAATTCCCATGTTCATATTTATGATGGAAACTGCCTATGTAAACTTTGTCATAATGTAATTATACTCTCTGCTAAACTGGTGGTGCTCTGCATCACGGAAGGGTTCAATTGTAACAGGACAAATCTACATAGAGAGTTTGTATTATAAATGTAGATCTTGGAAGTTAAAAAAAAGCTAGTAGGAAGCATGAGGGATTAAATTATGAAAGAACCTATTGACAGATAATATTGCCTATATGTCAAAAAGCAACAAATATAATAAAAGCTAAACAGAAATAAAATTTTAACATAAAAATCAGTCAACCATGGGCTTGAAATGAATATGCACTTCTAAGACGAAAGGTTTTTCACTGTGCAATATAAAGATTTTATTTTAGGGAGAGGAAGTCAGACAGATAAATGCCTAATTCAGTTATACATAAAACATATAAAAAATAAATTATCCGCACAAGTTCCAAAGATTAATTTTGATTCCTTTTTTTCTAAAAGCCTGTGCTAGATTGGGTAGACATTGCCAGCAAAGGTAAATCTTACTGCACAGCCTCATCTAGTGGCTGCAGCTGTAAATCGAGGCTGCAGTTTGCAGCAGAGAGAATGCTGTGGGGGGATGTCACATCTCACTGGTGGCAGGATGAAGCTCTGCTGGTCCCAGAGGAATAGGAGGCATTCAACAAACTGGAGACTGAAAATGGATAATTGCTGTACATTATTCAGCAGAAACTTAGGTTTAAATAGAGTCAAATTGTCTTTTTTGTATGTCAGCCATGGTTCAGTGGTCGCAACCTCTTTGCAGATGCTGCTTGACCTGCTGAGTTTTTCTAGCATTTTCTGTTTATATTTTAGGTTTCTAACATCCACAGTATTTTGACTGAGTCAGAAGCTCATGAGTTCAAGCCCCACTCTAGAAATTTGATCTCCCAATCCAGTCTGAGACTCCAGAGCAGTACTGAGGTAATACTGCATTGTCAGAGGTGCCACCTTTCAGAGCAGATGTTAAACTGCAGCCCCATCTGCCCTCCCAGATGGGTGCAAAAAAATCCCATGGCTCTATTCGAAGAAGAGGCGAGTTCTTCTTTGTGCCCTCCCAGTGTTTGCCTCTCAACCAATATCACTAAAAACAGGCTATTATCACATTGCTGTGTGTTGGAGCTTGCTGTGTGTAAATTGGTGGCCTCATTTCCTACAACAGTGACTACACTTCAAAAGTGCTTAATCGGCTATGAAGTGCTTTGGGATGTACTGATGTTGTGAAAGGTGCGATAGAAATGTATTTCCTTCTGCTCTTAATAAAATGCTTCTGTATTGATGATGATATGCAGCTGGTGGCAGAAAAGCAGTACTACCATTGACAACACCTCATGACATAAAGCTAATGAATCCGGCCTGACAAGTCTTGGGAGCTACCTGCGCCCCAAGATTGATAGTCAGAGGCAGGAACGAAAGTTTGCCTCCTTTCTACATACGACAAACACTTCCCAAGTACACTTGCAAATTAAAACGAAGAACATGGTGCTTGGAGGTCACTGGCCCCGCTGGAGAACTGCTCTCCTGTATCGCTGCATCAATACATGATAGATACGAAGGCCATCAGTGCCTTAAGTTAAAACATTTGCAGGGCTCCAGGGAAGACAGTGGAATGGGACTAGCTGAGCAGCTTGCAAAAGAGCACAGACTCCTCTCTTGAAGAAAGGCTGAGAAGTGACCTAACAGAGATCTTTAAAATTATGAAAGGTTTTGATAGAGTGGATGCAGAGGTAATGTTTCCTCTGTGGGGAAGAGAATAATTAGAGGCCATCAATGTAAGATAGTCACCAAGAAATCCAAAAGGGAATTCAGAAGAAACTTCTTCACCTGAAGAGTGGTGAGAATGTGGAACTTGCCACCACTGGGAGTGGTTGAAGTGAATAGCGTGGGAAACTAGATTAGCATGTGAGGGAGAAGAGAATGGATGGTACATTGGTAGATTTAGATCAGAAAGGATGGGAAGAAGCTCAAGTAGAGCCTAAACACCAGCAAGGACATGTTGGGCTGAATGGCCTGTTTCTGTTCTGTACATGCTATGCAATTATTCTGTGGCTCTACTCCATTTGGATACTTATTTTCTGGTCTGTGACTTCCTTATTCTTCCAGCAAAATGTATAATCTCGCACTTATCTATATTGAAGTTCATTTGTTAATCACACACCCATTTTACAAGTTTGTTAATGTCTTCCTATATGTGTCACAATCTTCCTTTGTACACCCGCCAATTTGGTGTTATCAGTTAATTTTGGAACTGTACTTATGACTCCCGAGTCCAAATTGTTTACGTACAACAGAGGCTCCAATACAAATCCCCATGGAACACCACTCTCACCATTTTCCAATCTGAGTAACACTTTTAACCCTTACTCTGTTTTCTGTTTTGTAGTCAGCTTGCTATTCATTCTGCTACCTGTCCTCTGATTCCAGATATTCTGAGCTTAGTCATGAACTTACTATGCAGTTTCTTACCAAAGGCTTTTTTAGAAATCCAAATATATTACGTCTACTGCGTTACCCTTATCTAGCTTTTCTGTTGCTTCTTCAAATAACTCAATAAGGTTGGTTGAGGATAATCTTCCCTTTAGACTATTCCCTATTATCTTTGCAATTTCTGGATGTTTTTTTACTGCATCTTTGATGAAATGTTCCATTATCTTTCTTATTACAAATGTTAAGCTAATTGATCAATAGATCCCTAGGTTTGTTCCATTTCCATTTTACACAAAGGAATCACATTAGCTGTTCCATCTTCTGTCACAATTCCCTTTTCCAATTTTTTTTTAAATATGTAAGAATGCCTTTGCTATATTCGTCCCAATTTTTCTGTGCGTGGATGCAATACAGCTGGACTTTTCTTTACATCTGGTACTGTGTTTTATCTTTTCCGAGTTTGATTAGTTTATTATCACCTCTCCTTTCTATTTTAAACATCTTTATATTTTTTAATTTCATCCAATGTTAGCTCACCAATGTGTGCCTGATAAGTATTTAATATTTCTGCTATTTCATTACCTGAGTTTATCACGTGTATCCCTTAGCAGCCCCATCCTGATTTTTCTTAAAAACACCTGTAGAATGTTTTTGTATTTTATATATTCCTTGATTATTTAATTTTGTAGCTTCTCTTTTGCCTTCCCTAGTTGTTTTGTTGGCTTCTTTCCTAATCTTTTTGTACTCCTTTTCATTTCCTCTCCTTTGCTATGTAAAGTATAACTTTATCTTTTAGTTCCAATTCAGCCCTTATTTTTTTTTTATTCATCCAGGATATGTCATCTCTGGCTAGCTTCTTTTTGCTTTTCAGTGCGATATATTTCTCCTGAACTCTACTGATTACTGTTTTGAATGTTTTTTTGCTGCCAGACTATTTAGTTTGCCAATGAGTTATTCCAGTTTCTTTTCCCTAGTCACATTCTCAGCTCCTTAAAATCAGCTTTTTTCTAATTTATTACTTTGGTCTTTGTCTTAAATCCCATTACTAAGTGCACTTTTTTGGGTGTTTGTGCACTATGTATTTCCAGAATTTTCTCCCTTTGCATCTGATTTCCAGCATTTTATTTTCACCTGATCACCAAGCCCCTTTTCCTTTTCTCCCAGCCAAACATCTTCCCTTTTGCACGTAACAGGGTTTGCATTAAGCACACCTATTCACAATCTATCCAGAAGTTGCAAGTGTGAAACATTCTTTACAATGCATCTAGTTCTTGGATTCCTTGGCTTATAATTACAGCACCATCGCACCCTCACACGCCAGCTTCCCCCGGCCCCACCACCGCAACCCCCTGCCCCCTACCACCTGCGCCCCCCGCCCATCCCACTCCCCCACCCCGTCCCTCACTACCGTAACCCCCTGCCCCCCAACATCGCCCCCCCCCGCCCTTCACCATCCCACTCCCCCACCCCCTGCCCTCCACCACCCCGTCCATCACCACCGCAACCCCCTGCCCCCCAACACCGAAACCCCCCCCGCCCCCAACATCGGACCCCCAGCCCCCTCACCACCACACTCCCCCACCCCCTGCCCCCCACCACCCCAACACCCCCTGCCCCCGCACCACACCATCCACCACCACACTCACTTGCCCCTCACCACCACCGCAACCTTCTGCCCCCCACCACCCTGCCCGGCACCCCAGCACCCCCCAACCTCACCATCACCCTGCCCGGCACCCCAGGTCCCCCACTCACCACCACCCCGCCCGGCACCCCAGCACCCCCTCACCACCACCTTGTCTGGCACCCCAGCCCCTCACCACCACCCTGCTTGGCACCCCAGCCACCCCACCCCGCCCCTCACCACCACCTTGCCCGGCACCCCAGCCCCACCTCACCACCCCACCCTCCCGACCCCCGCCATCCCATCCCACCTACCTCCCACCGCCCCACCCCCCCTCCTCACCAACCCCCTGCCCCGACCAAGCCACCCCCTCACCCCACCACCATCTCACCACCCACCGCCCCCACTCTTGCGTTACTAAAATAAAAGCAAAGTACAGTGGATGCTGCAAGTCTGAACGTACTGGAAAAGTTTTTCCAGCACCTTCTGTTTTTGCTCCTTTTATTGCTAACCTCCATTGTGTCTCTAAACAAAAAAATCTGCTACTCATCCTTTTACCAGAAGGATGCTATAGACATTTCCTACTGCAGAAAAAAAATGATTGTGAAAGGCCAAGGACACGGATTTGAACAGCAGTGCAGGAGTTGAGAGAAACTTTAGAAGTATTTATTTTGCCCTTGGCAACTTCAGGGAAAATTTCTGACCTTTTGGGTATAAAGGATATGAATTAGCTCAAGTTTGTTTATATGCACATGGAGTACAGATATGTGTCACCTTGTGTGAAAGCACATTTATTTCACGCTTTCAATATCAGGATTTGAATTGAAAATAACCCAGTCCAACAAAATGCATGCCAATTAATAACATGAAATTGATTCTTTTTTAAAATAAAAAATAGACTTGATTCTTGTCTTTAGTTATCAGAATTGAAATTTTTAGGTAACGCTATGAGATAATGGATACTAGGATAGTGATTACGTGTCATCTCACAAGAGGGCTTTAGACAATATAATAAACCACAAAAGCAATCAAGTGGTTTATTACTGTTATATGAACTGTGAGATGGGATTACAGTTGAGGAGACACTCCAAAGTACTCAGAATTGGATCATTTAGACAGGCAATGTAATTGTTGGGGACAATTTCCCCTTCCTCCTCGCCCTTGGGATGTGGGGGTGGACATCAGCAGCTGGGAGACTCTTGTAGTTGACGTGTGAAAGGATTAAATTGTGCAATCATAGGATAGTCCAACACAAAAGGAGGCCATTTAGCCCAATGAGTTTTTAAAAATTCATTCACAGGGTGTGGGCTACGCTGGCTGGGCCAGCATTTATTGCCCATCTCTCATTGCCCTTGAGAAGGTGGTGATGAGCTAGCTTCTTGAACTGTTGCAGTCCATGTGATGTAGGTACCCACAAGGGAGTTCCAAGATTTTGACCTAGCGGCAGCGAAGAAACGGTGATATATTTCCAAGTCAGGATGGTGAGTGGCTTGGAGGGGAACTTCCAGGTGGTGGTGTTCCCATCTATCTGCTGCCCTTGTCCTTCTAGGTGGTAGTGGTTGTGGGTCTACACTGGCTCTTCCAAAATGCAATCCAGTTAGCTCCACTCTCCTTGTAACTTTTTTCAAGTATGTATCCAACTCCCCTTTGAAGGCTGCCACTGAACCTGTTACCTCCACCCTATCAGGTATTGCATTCCAAACCCTAAACACTTGTCACACAAAAAATTTTTTTCCTTGCGGTGCCTCTGGTTGTCTTGTTGATCTCCTTAAATCTGAATCCTCTGATTATCAACCTTTCAGCCAATGCATGACTGCGATGCGAGCACTACAAATCGAACACAATTTAATTTACACATCATCAACAAGAAATGGAGCAGGCTGCGTTATTGTTACAGGACACCAACATCAGGACAATATGAAGCATGAGACTTAATTTAAACATGAGGAGGATACATGAGTGAGAGCTACCGAATTTAGATTTCAAGCCATACAGCCCAGGTTTTACTCAGTTTCAATTCTTGAGTCACGCTAGTTTCGTTGATCTCAGTTAGGACACTGGTGAAAGATTACAGCTCGTGTTAGTGACTCTGCTGGGAAGGTGGGGTAAAAAATAGACTCCAGGAACCAGGCACACTGGGGCAAGCTGGACTTTTGTGGGTGGGACAATGATGAATGCCTATAATTGAGAGAAAAGCATCTTCTACCCTGCTTCCTGTTATTTTGTGATTTTTGAACACTGGATGTTACACCTGTTGGTCTCAAATATCCAGTAACACAACGAGTGGTGGAAGGGGCAAAAAGCCAAGAGGCTTGTACAAATGCTCCCAGTGTGGGTATGTGCAGTGAACTCTCCAACCAAAATTACCAGTCACCTTTCTTCTGTTGCAGCTCCCACAACCTCCATTCATGATGCTTTATATTCTGAAACTAAGATTGGCTCCCCTCTATGTCCTGCTCTCTATACAGTTTGGGTCTGTCCTAAGAAAGGTCCACTTCGCCATTCCACTTATGACAAAAGGTCTCCAACAACAACAACTTGCATTTATATAGGGCCTCTAATGTTGCAGAAACATTCCAGGCCGCTTCACAGGCTTTTGCTTTCAAATAAAATTTGACACTGAGCCACAGAAGGGGATATTAGGACAGGTGCCCAAAAGCTTGTTCAAAGAGGTAAGTTTTAAGGGACGTCCTAAAAGGAGGACTGGGTGGCGGAGAGGTTTAGGTAGGGAATTCCAGAGCTTAGGGCCTTGGCAGCTAAAAATACAGCCATCAATGGAGGAGCAAAGAGTGTGGGGGATGCACAAGCAACAATCCATCATGCTTTCACTTTTCAAATGCTGACAGAATGGCAGTCTATCTCTGGTGCACTGGGTGCCATCTGGTCACATGCCCAAATGGTTATTCTTCATGTGTGAAATGAGATAGTGAAGATTGTTACTATTCGACTGCGTGAAGCATCAAGTATGTATTTTTTTTATTTATGCTATTTTTCTTTTTTTGCAGTCTTAAGGTATTGCTCTTGAAAGTCCATTATATTCCATTAATGCCAGTTGTCTAACTTATGACATTATTATGACCACTTGATTTTGGCTGAGCATCTTTGCTTTATAACATAGGAAGATTAATTAAAAAACAAAATATGACATTTGGCAAAGATATTTCCCTGGCAAATAAAATGTACAATCTTGTGCAGTAGTGATAGGCCTTACACTATATTATAACATCCCTATATATATTATACTGAGGGCATAGAATATCTGTCACTGCATTCACAAGGCAATAATTCACAGGCAGCCATTTAACATGGTACACAAAGATTGATGAATTTAACAATACCAGCAGTTATATTGGCAATAACCTTTCAGCATTTGATCACTAGACAGGAGTAGAGCACTAGCTCATAGGAAGTATGGTTCATGGGATTGAAGGTGACAAGACTCTGGGTTACTTTACATAGTAAATAGAGAAAACATCAGCTTTATGTAAAGTGATTCAGTACTGTAACTGATCTAATATCTAGTGGAATCAAGATGAGGGAAATGCTGCCTACCTCTCCCTCTCTTGTACATACACGCCACACACCCCTAGCAGTTACAAGACATGCCGAAAACCCCAACAGTCTCAAAATGTCTAACTCACTCTTAGCATCCTTCAGCTTTTTACGCTCAGCCTCTTGTTCTGCTTTGGTTTGATTGCTTCTTACGCCTAGTGCTCCAATGACCAGTCTTCTAGCAAGCATGGCACTTGTCTGAGGGCGTTCCTTTGCAGGTAGGAGAAATTCTAAACAACCAAAAGAGGTGGGAAAAGGAAGATTTATTTATTTTTTTCAACAAAAACATACCATATGTCATGCTGAGAACCAGATGAGCCAAATGGATTTTTTTTCCCCTGGCTGGCAACACAAGCAGCATATTGATGGGGAACAAACAGCAACTTCATAGATAACAGTGCGTTTAATACTAGTATACACATCAATTATGACCACATTAAAACAATCACATTCCTTTTCAATTACATGGTTTTTATAAATCATTTCATAAAAGCTGCAAGAGAATTACTTTGGAAAATGCAATCTTATAATCTCTTTGGTAACAGAGCAATATTTTATTGTTTAGAGGTCACTAAATCTGTCATGTTAATAGGCTAGAACGTATTTGAAAAAGCATGGGCATTATCTTTGTACATTTATTTCTGCTGTCATTGTTTTTCAAGTTATGGTTTTTCTCATTTGATGTTGTGTTATATCACATGGTCTGCTACTGCATGTCTTGTGCAGCTTTGCAGAAGGTTGCAAAACGTTTTAATTTATTTAAATAACTATTCACATTTCTGGGATAGGTAAAACACAGGCAGGCACATACAAATTTATTCTCACCTGCCCTTGATAAATACATCTGTCGCACGTTGTTCAATTAATTACAAGTGACCAAATCAGAAATAACCTTCTGAATACAATATCATGGAAACATTGCAGCACTTCTCTCCTTAAAGACCAGCCACAAATAATACAGGGTTGGAACAATTATCTGTGAGCCCACATTCACAAAATAAAGCTCTAATGGACCAGGCTATGGTGTGCACATCTATGAGTGGGATATGGCGTGCGATTTAAAATTTAATGTCGCAAACAGCAGTTTTAATGAGGCTTTATATCCAGTTGCTAATTGTTATTTTCTGCTGTAGTCTGCAATAGTACTGATTCAATATCCACCTCCACACCTGTTTACTCTGGCTGCTTTATGCATTTATTATCTACAGGATGTACTGCGGCACATTAAAGCCTACTTTGGTAGTAAATCTCAGCCCTGTGACCTGAACTATCCGAGAATTGCAAGGCAGTGACGTCGCGGGAACACAATCAACTCCAACTCTCTCACAATCCTGGTGTAGGTATATATTATTAGCATTCCCTCAATCTTGCTGGGTCAAGATCCTGGATTTCCCTACTTAAACGCACTGAGAGCAAAGGATCAGAACAGTTCAAGACAGTCCATCATCACTTTCTCACCCGGGGATTGCTAGTGAACATAGTTATGCAATGGTGCCCACATCCCAGGAACAAATGGAAAAATAAAATTTACAACTATTAAGTTCTAACCAGCAGCAAATGGATGCTACATTAAAGCTGAGGGTTTATGACAGCCACTTGCATTTTAACCTCAAAATTGTACTTCTTTATTAATGCCTCGCACAAATGTGAACTGATTTGGGAGCAGTGGAATTATGAAGAAATAAATCATTTCCTGACACTGAGTAATATGTAAGCTACCTGTCTTTCAGGATCAGCTGTTGCCTTGTGGTTCCAGTACGCTGGAGAATCCTAATGTGCCGCTCAATGACAGGATTATTATAGCACAACGTACCCAATGGAATCACAGCAGCTCTGATTTCAGCTGTGTCTTGAAAAGTGCAGTTATCTTGATTCTGAAACTATTCTTTCTTAATATATCAAATATTCTTAAAAAAAAGGGAAATCACAAAGGCAGCAAATCTGCAATAAAAGCATCATGCAAGAAATGCACATCCGATCTACCAACGCTGAGAAAAAGCAATATGAGGTTAACTTTGCTGACTCTTTATCAGGAATGTTAACCTATCTTTCAGGTTACCCTGCAGTGAATGCTTGGTTTGGACTAAGTTCAGGGCCTTGGGCTCCACAGAGCTTACTTTACAATCAGATACAGGAATGACCAGATCAGAAGACATATTTCCAAATTATTGTATTTCCAGTTCATTGCTTCTGTCAGGTATAAGTTCATACACAATTAATCCAGCAGAATTCTCTCATCCATTGATGTGTCAGCTGTGGCTTATTCTTCATCTGAGTCAGAAAAAGGTAGCGGGCTCATGTCCCACTTCAGAGACTTTAGCACAAAAATTTAGGTTGGCACTCCAATCCAGTACTGAGGCAGTGAGATACTGTCAGAAGCGCTGTGGATTGGATGAGATATTAAACTGATGCTGTGCCTGCTTACTCAAGCGGGCCTAAGACCTTCCATGGCACTATTTCGAAGAAGAGCAGGGGAGTTCACCCCACTGCTTCTCTTGACCATTGTTTAGCCCTCAACCAAATCACAAAATGGATTAGCTGGTCATCACCACTTGATCGTGGGAGCGTGATGTGTGCAAATTGGTTGCCCTATTTTCGTTATTACAACAGTGACTATGTTTCAAAAGCATGTTATTGACTGTGAAGTGCTTTGGGACATCCTGAGGTCACAAAGGGGCTACAGAAATGTAAGTTATTTCATTACTGGACATATGTCAGTGGAGAAATGTGGGTAGATAAGCAATAGAGGGTTTATGCACAGTTATCAGTACAGGTTTTTTCACTCACTTGAAATACCAGTTTAATGCACTTAATCACAAGACTGGTAGCAAACCTTTTGCTCAAATAAACTGCATACTGTTCCTACTCTCAACAGCCACGTGAATCAACCTGCAAATTAATAGTGCGTTTTGTGATGGGTATTATGTAATTCTGTGACAGGAGCCTGAGAGGCACCACTTGAGAAGTGACAGAAATATTATTACTGGGAGATTATCTGCCAAAAAGTAATGCATTTCTGAATACAGAGTTTATAGCACTGTTGTTCCTCATCACTAGGTGTCACTGCTTAGACTGAAAACAGTTCATAGCACTTCTGTCCCAAATTCACTGGGTGTCACTGTGCATAGGACCATCTGTCTCCAAGAAGCATAATGCTGCAGCTGCTTGAAACCGGAAATAAAAACAGGGAATGCTGGCAATGTTCTCCTGGCTAGCCTCTCGCCTTACACCCTATGTGCTTACCTTCAGCTCATTTAAAACTCTGCTGACCCTATCCCATCTCGGACCAAGCTCCGTTCACACATCATTCCTATGCTTGCTGACCTCCATTGGCTGCTGCAGCAGTGCCTCAATTTTAAAATTCCTATCCTCTAATTCTTAGCTTCTGCACATCTCCACCACATTTGCAACCATTCTTTCAGCTGCCTAGGCCCTAAACTCCAAAGTTTCCTCCCCCAAAACCTCTCTCTCCTCCTCCTTTAAGGTGATCCTTAAAACCCACCTCTTTGTCTGAACATCTCCTTTGCAGCTCAGTGCCAACTTTTGTTTGGTAATGTTCCTGTGAAGCACCTTAGATTGCATTTCTATATTAAAGGTGCCATATAAATTCAATTTGAAACACTCAGCAGATTTTGATAAAAGATCATTGATTTGAAGTGTTATCCCTACCCCTCTCTCCACAGATGCTGACTGGCACGCTGAGTGTTTCCCGCATTCTATGATTTTTGAGCTGTCAGTTGCTAAAACATGGGCATATTTCAGAAGCTGACAACCTTCCCCCCCTCCCCCCCCATTTGAATGTTAATGTATGCAGACATTACTATTGTTTTAAAAAGTAAACCAGGACTAAAGAACCATTGAGGAACTTTCTGCTTTGTTTAAATGTGTGCCCATTATGGACCCTTGCCAACTGTCTGGGTTGTCAACCCTGCCAGTGAAAGAAGCCAAGCTAACACATACAGCTCATAGTTAACAACCTTGATGAGAATCTGAGAATGATGTAGCATAAAAAGAGGACATTCAACCCATCAAGCCTGTGTCGGCTGTTTAGTAGAGCAATCCAATAAATTCCACTCCCCTGCTCTTTCCCCTCAGCCCCATAAAACATTTCCCTTGTGATTAAGTTGATAATGTGAGAATGTAATGCTGATAGGGTAAGGTAGGTGGTGGCTGGAGTGGACCGTAAACACCAGCGTGGACCTGGTTCGGGTCTGAAATGCACTGGTTGGAAGTGTGGTGGAGGCAGGTTCAATCGAGGCATTCAAGATGGCATGAGATGAGTATTTGAATAGAAACAATGTGCAAGGGTACAGGGAAAAGGCAGGGCAACGGCACTAGGTCATAATGCTCATTTGGAGAGCCGGTGCAGATACGATGGGTTGAGTGGCCTTCTGTGCCGTTAAAATTACGTGATTCTGATTGGCTGGATATCCTGCTTTTTTTAATATTGCAAAAGTTTATGTAAGCCCATCCCTTTTATTGTTCTTGTTTCTTCTCTTGACTGACTCTGATGGAGCTCTGTTCAGCAGTGCTCCTATACCTTAACCTTACTGAGATGTCAAGGCCTATTGTGCAAGCTATCAGATATCAGATCTATTGAAACAAAAAAAGGTGAAAAAGAAGGCAGAGTCTAGTTACTCTGCATTTTAAAAATAAAACTAAAGGGGAAGGAAGGACTGGAGAAGGTAAAGAGTTCACAGTTTTAAGGGGTTCCTTGGAATTAATGTGTTAAGGCTTGGAATCTTTGTCACGAGTTGTGACATCAATAGATAAGGAAAGTAGAGAAGTGTAAGAGTCTGCAAGACAGCTAGTTTGTAGGGCATTATAGCTGGAGCTTCAGAGCAGCATGGCAGGAATATTTCAAAAGACAACTGACATTAGTAGCATTAATAAAATACAGAAAGATAACACAAGCCAGGATGACCTGCAGGGAGAGAGGGAGGCAGCTCGAGAAGAGATCCCAATCGCCAATCAATAAGAGCAGGAACATTACGTGAGACTTGTAACTCCTTGTGGCTAAGCTTGTGGCAGAGGCCAATCTAGCCTCCCAACTAAAAAACATTTGTTCTTGCTAGTATTCCTTTTTGTTTTGTTACTGGGGAGGGATGCAATGGTGACCAAATACCAAAATGATTTAGTTAAAACTGAAAAACAAAGATTGCGGGAGGGGCTAGAAGAATTGGCTGTGGGGTGATCACACATTTGGGTTATTTAGTGACAGTCCAAAAAAATGTAGACAAGCAGTAGAAACCGAATCTCATGTATGATAATTGCTTAACCTGACTGGTAACTACAGCCTGATCAGCTACAAGTCACTCCCACTGCACGTAGATCTGTGCCAAGAGAATATGAGCTTCGCTTTACGTGCTTTTTTTGACAAATGTGGGTCAGATTATTAAAGCGTCTCTTTAATCAACAAACTGTGAAGGCCTTAATTGACTGCAATTACGGTCCTTTTCTCACCTGCACAGCTTCTAGCCTTAACCTTCGATGATCTAGATGCTTGTGACAAAGGTCGAGTCTTCAGCATGGGATGCTTGGTACTGATCGCGTCACGTGCTACAGAGATGCAAGAAAACAGCCATGATTAATTGCGTCTAGGGGAGCAGCAGTAAATATAGCTCAGCAAAGCATTTCTATCCTAATTAACTTTATTGAGCCCCCAGAGGCGAGTAGATTCCCAAGGTCAACAAACACACACAGGGAAATATCAACAAAGGATGATGTGCTATTTTCAGAGCACCTTAGTGCGGAGGTAACTGTCTGGCTAGTGCAATGGAATCAGAGAGAGTGGGACTGAGTGGCATCACTTGCCAGGAAGGAGCCCTCCTTTGACCTCATGAGCCTGTACCAAAATGCAACCAAGACCAAAGAGGGGATTGCTCTAGCTGTTCAAAAACAATATTTTTTGTGTCAAAGGGAAAGCATTAATAGAAATAAAATTAAGAGCGGGAAAAACCCTCGAATTGAAATTAAAATGACTAATTGGGGTGGGGGGAGGTGGGAGGGGTGAGAGGGTTAAAGAGAGACAGAGCTTGATATGTGGCAGATTGCTTAAAGCTAGATAGAGAGAGAGATTCAATACTCTTGAGTTTGAAACATCTCTGAACTCAGACAAGAAATTGATCAGACCTGAATGGATTTATGCTTTTTTTTTAAACGAATGACTGGTGAAAGGATATGCAGTTTTACTCAGATCAACATTTCCCCAGAACTTTTTTTGGAAGAGCCAATCAAACCCAGAGATTATAATGGAGCAAAGCAGCTTCACGTTAGTCTGCTTAATGTTGTTATCTTGCATAGGATATTGGATCTACCATTGTTCCCTGGAACTCAGAGAATACAAGATTCTGTAAAATGAAGATTATTCCATGCAATAATAAATGAGATATTCTGTTCTCAAAATGAGGCTCTCTCTCTCTTAAGGCCACAAAGTCAAGGCTTAAATACCGGATGAATTCAGAGGTCAATTTAGAGACTGCAAAAATTTTGGCTCCAGTATTTTATGCTGCAGGAGTTTAGATATGTATTTAAGGGTTTGCCAGATAACTATGTACATAATACGCATGCTTCAGTGGCACCCAATCCTGCATGCAATGCAAGCAGATATATCCAAAGCCCTGCACGGTAGGATAAATGAACCTCACCACATGGACTGCAGCGGTTCAAGAAGACAGCTCACCACCACCTTCTCAAGGGCAACTAGGGATGGGCAATAAATGCTGGCCTAGCCAGCAAAGCCCACATCCCATGAACGAACAAAAAACCTTTCCAATAAAAAGGGCAAGTTGTTCTCAAAATTGATTTGAACGGTTGTGTTTAAATGGAGAATGTGGATGACATTAGGGCAGCTGACTGGGAGGAGTCACTGAATTAGGCATTGTGATGCAGCTGAATCAACATTAACAGATATGGTTATTAACCCCATTGTGCTACATCTTCAGCTGCTGATATCAAATCGTACTGTCTGGCTCAGTAACGCCTCCCAGTTCATTCTTTAATATCACCCATACACACTGATTTAAATGATGTAAGTTAGAGCTTTTATACAGTTTCCTAACAATTAAAATCTCTTCAAGGTTAGGGAAAATACAAACATGATCCTAAAGTGAAATATACTCCTACATCTCTAAAGAAAGCATATACACACCCAGTATGTAGTAGTAATAGTACAGTTTTAGTGACCCAGAAGCCATGACTTCAGCTTGTGGGATGGTGCCACAATATAACAGTGAAAGCAGCTGCATTTTTGTAAAATCCAAGTGGTTCATTAATGCCATTCTGGAGAGGGAACCTGCCACCCCCTTGCCTGGTCCGGCCTGCATATGAGTTTAGTCCCACAATCTATGATTCACTTTTAATAGCCTAGCAAAGCCCTCAATCGTAAAAAAAAATAAACCACCCAATCCTGCCTGTCACTGTCTTCTCAAGGCAACCAGCGATCATCAGCATTACACGCATCTTGTGAGCAAATGAATAAAATGAGCAGTTAGTTGTTGTGTTCCTTATTTTACAACAATGACTACACTTCAAGGAGTACTTCATTGGCTATAAAGCACTTTGAGTCATCCAGTGGTGGTGAAAAGTGCTATATAAATGCAAGTCTTTCTTTATTCTTCAAACTTACTTTCCGCTTTGGCAAATAAATGATCTGTCTGACCTGTACAGTTCTCCTGTCCCCTAACACTGGCAACTTCCTTTAATGTTTTTCACTTCACTTACTAATAGTAGTTTAAATGAGATGAGATTCAACCTTCAATAGATGTCAGGGCACTTTCCACGAAAGATGTTGATCACCTACATTCTCGAGCCTTCTGCAACACAGATGCTGATAACAATCAAACCCTGCTGGCTGGGAGACAAATCCATTTGCTGAGTGTGCAAAGGCGTTTCATTATCCATATTTAATTCAGTCTTAAAAATGATTTACTACTGAAAAGTGCATCGTGCACAGCAATGCCAGATATGGAGTTCTAATAAATCATGCTACAGCACAGGACTGCTTCCACAATTCTTTGTGGTTAGTTCCTGATCTCCAATTATCACAGAGGCTTAGAACCCTGTCCGTAGCCTGCCCGTGGATGGAGTGTCCAGATTACAAAAGGGGAAAGGGCATGAATAAAGCAAGCTAAAGAACTGACAGCAGAATTTCCACAGGAGTTTTCTAACCTTCCAACACTTTGTAGAAGTCCCAAAGGTAATCTGTTTTTCTAAGGTTTCTAGCAATCTTCCACTGAAGTTACAGGGTGAAGCTGAGAGAAGGCCACACCCTCCCTGTTAATTATATATTAATTTTTTTTAATTATATGCCTGTGGTGGGCAATAACTGGGAGTTTCACTTGAGCATAAATAAAGAGGCACTTGTTGAAAAATGTGGTGTGGCTGAGTTAGGAGGTATATGCTTGCAATATTTAACATTGTAAATAAATGCAAGACTGAGTAAATATTGGATCCAGTGCTATCCTTCGTCAATTGGCTGACCAAAGATAAACACACTCAAGGAAATTCTACCACAAACTCAGCCTTAACAACACTAAAACTGGCCATGATGTCCCCATGTTTAAGGGGAAAAAAAGATTCTCATTCCTGATCTCAATCTAGTGACACATGATGGTAAGAGCACCTGCTGGGTTGGGAATGGATTGAGGTCGGCTGTGACCCTTTTGTGGTAAAATTAGCTGCAAACTGCAAATGCTCACTGCAAAGGTTCGCCTATTTTGGTGCAAAATGCCTGCCAACATGTGTGGGACATAAACTCAGAAGGAGGAGGAGGAATATAAATCATAAAATGCAGCTTGAGTACTCATGCGTAAAACATTTAGACTGACTGAAGGCACTGAGCATCACTTCAGGAAGGAAGCACTGGACACGTTCCTGTGATACGCTAGCATGTGATCCAGTCATTTGGATCCAGCATACAGGGAGGCCACATAGCAGCCAAATGAAAATGGTAGTCAATGCAAAATGGTTATCCTCACAAACTCAAGTTCTCGGCCTCTTCAGAGATATAAGCCGACAAATGCTGCTGGCAGTTATTAGCAGACACGTGCTTAACATATTAGTTTGATATATCTTTGTGCAAGCGTTATGTCATTTATTTTTAATGGGTTAGTTTCCTTGCTACTTTAGGAAGGAAATCAAGATCATTGAGAGGCTGCAAAAGAGATTCACAAAGGTGATTTCAGGGATGAGAGAGTAGAGAAATATGGTGTCTTTCATTACAATAAAGAGGACTAAGAGGAGATCTAATAGGGTCATTCCAAACTTATTTCACGTAGGACTTTTATAGATGACAACTTTCATCCCACCAGTTTAGCCTCAACAGGAAACTGCTCTATCTGCAAAAGACGTATTCCACGTGTTCAGCCTCCATAATTTTTCTTAAGTTTCTTTTATTGTTCATTCCAATGGAGCACCCCTTACCATGAGAAACTTTGCAACCACTTGATCACATACACCAACTCTCCCAGAAACAACCATTATAAAAATCCCTTGAAATTAGTGTAATTAAAGTCAGCCATGGTTCATTTGGCAGCACACTCACCTGAGTCAGAAAGTCGTGGGTTCAGGTTCCACTTCAGCGGCCTGACCAGAGGGAGTGCTTTCAGGAGAGGTGTTAAACCGACGCCCCACCTGCCCTCCCAGGTGGGCATCAAAGATCCCATTACACTAGTTCAAAGAAGTCTTGGTGTCCTAACTGAAATTTATCCCTCAATCAACATCATTACAAGCAAGTATCTGGCCATTTCGACATTGCTGTTTGTGGGGACTTGCAGTGTGCATAATGGCTGCCACGTTTCCTACATTACAACAGTGACTACGCTTAAAAGTACTTAATTGGCTGTAAACTGCTTTGGGATGTCCTGTGGTTGGGAAAGGTGCTGTAAAAATCTAAATTTATACCATATCTGGTGACATCATTATTGATCCCTTTCTCTACTTATGGAGAAGAAACTTATTGAAACCATGTGATGATTTTGGGGAAAGGAAAGAAATACGTGTAATTATGTAGCTCCCTTATCATTTCATCAAAACTTCTCACAGAATGAATTATTGTTCTCACCCATGGGCATATCCAGCATTCTATTAGCTTTCCTAATTACTTGCTGTACCTGCATACTAGCCTTTTGTGATTCATGCACCAGGACACTCAGGTCCCTCTGCATCACAGAGCTCCGCAATCTCTCACTATTTAGACAATATGCTTCTCTTTTATTCTTCCTGCCAAATGGACAATTTCACATTTTCCCACATGATACCCCATTTGCCAGATCTTTGCCCACTCACTTAACCTATCTATGTCACTTTGTAGCCTCCTTATGTCCGCTTTACAACTTACTTTCCTACCTATCTTTGTGTCATCAACAAATTTGGCAACCATGCCTTCATCCAAGTCATTTACATAAATTGTAAACAGTTGAGGTCCCAGCGCTGATCCCCCATACCATGAGTTTTTATTTTCTGCAATAATTGATTGCTGCAGGCTAGGCTGATTTGCTAGAGTATACCCAAGCGCCAGGAACCATCCATGGGCTTTCACGCTCTCTGGAGCCAGCAGACTAATACTGTGAGTCCAGTTTATATAGAGACAAAGCATTCCTCTTGTACAAATACATTTGGTTTGTAAGGCTCTCATTAAGAATGGGTGCACCTAAAGTAGGAACCAGCTGCTTGGTTTGTTCTGTGAATTAACATATTTTTTCTATCAATCAAATCTAAATGGGTTTCACAGCTTGGTCAAAATGGAATTTGTGCCTAGCATCTAATGTGTGTATGAATTCAATTTGACTGATGTGGAGCAATTCTAAAGCAGCTTTCACTCAGAGAAGAGGTGTTCTGCGAGTTTTACCTGTAGGGAGGAATGAACGTAGAGTTTCATATTCAGATGGAAATATATTCTGCAGCCTGCACTCAAGGTTTCTATATTCCATTAATTAGAAAGCACTTGAATGAAAACTAAAGAGGAGTAAATGCAATCAAATATATATATATATATATCATATCGTGAACCAGATTCAGTTTTATTACAAGTGTTAGCAAAGCATTGAGTGTTTTATTACTTTATGAACCAAAGTTGAAAGTTAAATCTGCTATCTTGATCTTTTCCTCTTTAATTTTTACTTTCAGTAAACCTGCTTTAGTTTTGGAGAATTTAAGAGGGCTGATGACTTTTCTAGCAAGCAAATTACAGCAACAGGAATATTCCATTTGATCTTTGACAATACTACATTGCTAGATATTGTGCATGCCAAGTAGCACTTTGGATTTTGGAGGCAAGCATTCGTCTTTGGAAGGGATTGTTGGTGGGGGAAATGCCTGACAAGCCAAAAAAGACTCACCTGAAGAATATGAAATGATCCTTGTAAGTGAGCACAATTTCCACATCAATGTAGTTGGCATTTAAAATGAACACAAACAGAAAATTTGAAGTTTTAATTATTTAGCCAATATGCTGTATAAACAGAAGGCATGTTGAGGAACCATGAAAAATGAATTTTTAAAAATCTTACTAATGGCACTGACTATTATTCTCCCTCAGGTAATGTCACTTGGGGGATTAGAAATCACCTCCTGTAGTTCCTTATCATATATTCCACACTCTTGGAGCTCCTTAGATGCAAATATTATTTATATCAGCAATGAGTCTGGGAACATGCATTTTCAATTCCAAAAGTTGAGATAAAGATCCCAGAATTAAAAGCTCTTCAATCTGTTGCCCACTAAATGGCCAGAGCGTAGCTATTACTGATCAAAAGGAAAACACATGACTGCTGAATATCACAGGGAGTTGGAAGGTGGAGTGAGAGGGATATACTGTGCTGGAACAGGTCAGTCCATGTCTAACAGAGAAGGAGGATTCTGTTTTGGCTGGCGTTTTTACATAGACTGTATATCACAGAAATGATATACTGCTCTGTGCCAATGTTGTTGCTCTGCAGGAGCCTCCTCCCATCCTACTTCATCCCATCGTATCAGCCACTGTCAGTAAAAACCCATCTGGTTCACTAATGTCCTTTAGGGAAGGAAATCTGCTGTCCTTACCTGGTCTGGCCAACATGTGACTCCAGACCCACAGCAATGTGGTTGACTCTTAAATGCCCTCAAATGGCCAAGCAAGCTGTAAGGGTTTGATACAACTGAGTGAACTCTAAAAGGAATGAAACTGGATGGACCACCTGGTATCGACCTAGGCACCAGAAATGACAACATCACATCCAGTTCTGTCGACCTTACATAGCTCTCTTTACTAACAACCAGGGGCTTGTGTCAAAATTTGGAGAGCTACCCTACAGAATAGTCAAGCAACAGTCTGATTCATACTCACTGAACCATATCTTACAGATAATGTCCCAGACACAGCCATCACCATCCCTGGGTATGTCCTGCCCAATCGATAGGACAAACCCAACACAGTTAGCAGCACAGTGGTTTACATTTGGGAGGGAGTTGCCCTGGGAGTCCTCATCAACAACTCTGGACCCCATGAAGTCTCATGGCATCAGGTCAAACATGGGCAAGGAAATTTCCTGATTACCACCTACTGCTCCCCCTTAGCTGATAAATCAGTGCTCCTCCATTTTAAAACACCACTTGGAGGAAGCACTGAGGGTGCTTCTATGTGTGGGACTTCGATGTCCACACCAAGAATGACTCGGTAGCACCAAAACTGACCAAGCTGCTGAGTCCTAAAGAATATAGCTGTTAGACTGGGTTTTTGGCAGGTGGTGAGAGAACTACAAGTGGGAAAAACCTACTTGGCATCATCCTCACCAAGCTACCTGTCGCAGATGCATCTGTCCATGACAGCATCAGTAGCAGTTACCATTGCACAGTCTTTGTGGAGATTAAGTCCTGACTTCACATTTTGAACAGATCTACCAACTCAAAACTGGGTATCGATGAGGCACTGTGGGCCATCAGCAGCAGCAGAATTGTATCCAACAACAATCTGTAACATCATGCCAGGCATTTCCCCAATCTACCATTACCCAAGCTGGGCGACCAACCCTAGTTCAATGAAGAGTGCAGGAGGACATGCCAGGAGCAGCACCAGACATACCTAAAAATGAGGTATTAACCTGGTGAAGCAACAACACAGGACTACTTGCGTGCCAAACAGCACAAACAGCAAGTGATAGACAGGGCTAAGTGATCCCACAACCAACAGATCAGGCCCAAGCTCTGCAGTCCTGCCAGGTTGTGAACTGTGGCAGACAATTAAACAACTTGCTGGAGGAGGAGGCTCCACAAATATTGCATCCTCAATGATGGGGGAGCCAGCACATCAGTGCAAAAGATAAAGCTGAAGCATTTGCAGCCATCTTCAGCCAGAAGTGCTGAGTGGATGATCCATTGCAGCCTCCTCTGGAGGTCCCCAGCATCACAGATGTCAGCCTTCAGTCAATTCGATTCACTCCACAGGATATTAAAAAATAGCTGCAAAGGCCCTGACAACATTCTGGCAATAGCACTGAAGACTTGTGCTTGAGAACTTGCCGTGCCCTAGTCAAACTGTTCCAGTGCAGCTATAACACTGGCATCTACTCAGTAATGTGGAAAATTGCCGAGGTATGTACTGTCCATAAAAAGCAGGACTAATCCAACCTGGACAATTACTGCCCTATTAGTCTACTCTCAATCATCAGTAAAATGATGGCAAGTGTCATCGACAGTGCTATCAAATGGCACTTGCTTAGCAATAACCTGCTCACTGATGCTCAGTTTGGATTCCGCCAAGGTCACACAGCTCCTAACTCATTACATCCTTAGACTAAACATGGACAAAACAGCAGAATTCCAGAGGTGAGGTGAGAGTGACTGCCCTTGACATCAAGATGGTATTTGGCCGAGTGTGACATCAAGGAGCCCGAGCAAAACTGAAGTCAATGGGAATCAGGGGGAAACTCTCCACTCGTTAGAGTCATACCCAGCACAAAGAAAGAAGGCTGTGATTGATGGAGGTCAATCATCTCAGTTCCAGGACATCCTTGGGGTAGTGTCCTAGGCCCAACCATCTTCAGCTGTTTCATCAATGAAATTCATGAATACTATTGCCAAGATAATGTCAGGGCCCATAGCCTTTGCCGTATTCAGGGCCTTCAGCCATTTCATCTTCCCTCCATCATAAGGTCAGAAGTGGGGATGTCTGCTGATGATTGCACAATGTTCAGCACCATTCGCGACTCCAGAAACTGAAGCAATCCATGTCCATATACAGCAAGATCTAGACAATATTCAGGCTTGGGCTGATAAGTAGCAAGTAACATTTGTGGCACACAAGTGCCAGGCAATGACTATCTCTAACGAGAGAATCTAACCATCTCCCCTTGACATTCAATGGTATTACCATCATGGAATCCCCCACTATTAATATCATGGGGGTTACATTGATCAGAAACTGAACTGGACCAGCCATTAAAATACTGTGGCTACAAGAGCAAGTCAGAGTCTGGGAATTCTGCATAGAGTAACTCGCCTCCTGATTCCCCACAACCTGTCCACCATCTACAAGGCTCAAGTTAGCAGTGTGATGGAATACTACTCACTTGCCTGGGTAAGTGCAGCTCCAACATCATGATACAGGAACAACACGAAGCAGACCACTTGATTGGCACCTCATCTACCACCTTCAATATTCACTCTCTCCAACACTGACGCACAGTGCAGTAACACACCAAGGCTCCTTCAACAGCACCTTCCAAAGCTGCAAACTCTATCACCTAGAAGGATAAGGGCAGTAGATGCATGGGGACACCACCACCAAGCCACACACCATCCTGACTTGGGAACTATATCGCCGTTCCTTCACTATTGCTGGGTCAAAATCCTGGAACTCCCTAACAATGTTCCCACACATGGGCTACAGCGGTTCAAGGTGGCAGCTCACCACCACCTTCTCAAGGGCAATTAGGCATGGGCAATAAATGCTGGCCTAGACAGCGACACCCATATTCCATGAACGAGTACAAAAAAAAAGTCTCTTTGGGTGGAGAAGTTTCCCCTGAATTCTCTGGCTTTATTCGCAGCAATCTTATATTTAGGGTTCTAATTTTAGACCTTCGCAAAAGTGGAAGCATCTTTTCTAGGTCAATCTTATCAAAACCCTTCATAATTTTAAAGATTCCAATTAGGTCAGCCGCTGCCGCCACCACCCTGCCCCCCCACCCCCCACACCTTCTTTTTCTAGAGACGTGAACTCAGCCTGTTTAGTCTTTTCATAGTTAAGGATAGTTTAAAATCCAGTCATGTTGTCACATCTTTTCCTTTCATATGCTGACTGATCTGCTATGCATTTCCAGCATTTTCTGCTGGGCCTGTTTTAATATTTTCATTATTGCCTTAATCTTACTGCCATAATGCAGATGATTTCAGGCAGAGGAGTGGCTCAGTGCATCTGCACTTACTATTCAGGCCAGCCAGTGGAGCAAGAGCAAAGGTATGCCTGTTACAAAACCTGCAGTCTGCTCCTGTTAATAAACCACACAAACATAGCGTTGTTACAATTTATGCCCACCCAAGTGAAATATGGTTTTTCAGAACCCTGGCAGCCATCTGTTACCTTATATTCATTGTCACAATATTGCAAATTGGAGCAATGCTTCTCCGGAGGAAGGACAAGAGTCAGGGTGCCTTGGCGTTCATTTAGTTCTGAAGCCTGACTTTGCAGCCAGCACACGAACCTAAGTCTCCTCTCTCTGTATGCTGCCTGTGTGGGTACTGCATAAAAAGACAGCCTCGATCCACTTCAGTTCAACTTTAATTAATACAATAAGGCTGACTGGTATGGAAATTGGTTAAATTATGATTGGTACAGAAGAAGAAAACTTGAGGGTTAGGATTTCAGTACATGGGTGAGTGCGGGTGGGGGCACAGGAAACTTTACTCCATCGGCGACAAGCTGTAGCAGACCTAATTCAAATGTTTAAAATGATTAAAGGAGCACGGATACGGTTAATGGAACAAAACTATTTTTCTGGTGGGGGAGTTCAAAATGAGGGGACATAGCCTTAAAATTAGAGCTACTCAGGGGTGATGTCAGGAACCACTTGTTCACATAAAGGGTTGGAGAAATCCGGAAGATTCTTCCCCATAAAGTTGTTGAGGCTGGACATCAACTGAAAATTTCAAAATTGAGATTTTGTTAGGCAAGGGTATTAAAGGAGTAAGGAACCAAGGCCGCTAAACAGAGCTAAGACCTAGGATTAACCATGATCCAACTGAATGGAGGAACAGGTCCAAGGGCTAAATGACCTATTTCTGTTCTTATGTTCCTAGAAACATTTCTAACATTTTAGGACTAGTCTGAAGGAGCAGCATTCAGACAGAAATCCATAACCTCTGCATGCTGCTCTCTCTTATTTACTTCCCTTTCTGCCACTGTTTTAATCAAGGCTAGAGACGCATGATTCCGGTTTCCAACAGGGAAGGAATCCGAATCTTGACTTTTATGATTGTCCAATGATCTGACCTTTGTTCTTAAGACTCATGAAAACGTGGGCGGGTTGCTTATGGGCTACTTATAGTAATGGGTGCTGTTGAAGGAAGCAGTGCTGTTGCTTATGGTACTCCGTTAACACAAATTCACCTTTGATAGAACAAACAAAAGGAAAGCACCGCCATCATTCAACTTGACAAGTGCAAAACAATTCTCTGAAGGAAACATGATAAAGTGAAGACTCGTTAGTCACTTTACACATGTTGCTTGCAAAAAATAAGAGCAGAAATAGATGACGACAAGAATCAGAAACATTTATTTAAATGTCAGGCACATTCTTGTTATCAGTAAACAACAGCTGGGTGAGCCTAATGCAATGTTCAACTAACCTTCTGTGAAATCAGCAATACTCACAAATTAATAGACATTTTACCAGACTGGAAAGGTTTTTTTTCTTACTTCTTGGGTACTTTCCTTATATTTGTACTACACATATAGACACTTACACACGCTTAACGTGCATGCAAACTTACACACATCAAAAATGGGGACAACAGGCAAGTGAGTGGTTTAAAAAAAAATTGCAAAATCCAAAAAGGAAAACCACTAAGGGAATACAAGAAAATATTCATAACTTCACCGTTCTTTTGTATGTGACCTTTGGTTTAATCTTTGTCGGGAGTGCTTTTTCAAAAAAATCCTTCAAGGCATGATACCTGACTTTCCTCGGTTTCTTTTCCCTTCACAAAGCTTTGGGCATTTTTCCCCAGCAGTTCTAAGCCTCTCATCCTGATTCCCTCTTGCCCTATCACGTGCCCTCTGTCAAACAGTGTCCTGGTCCCATTCTCCTTCCCAGTGACAGGCAACATGCTGGGAGTCAGGAAATGGAAAAGGCCCTGATGGTTGCATGACACAAGCCTGCAATGTCTCTCTCTCTCCCTCCTCGGGTGTGAGAGAAAGGACAGGACTAGAAAACAGAACTGATTAGAAGCAAGGGTCACATGTTGATGCAAAGAGAATGGAAGGAAAAGAAAATAATGAAGCTGCAGCTACATAAGGTAGGCAGAACTACTCAGCAATGGGAAGTCTGGGCAGCCATTTTTAAGAAGGTTGCCACACAAAAGTAGTGGCATTCATTACTCTGCTACCTTGAATTAGAGATGGGGCTACCATCAGAACTGGAAGAACTAAACAAAATGAAATAGTCAAGATGCCATTGAGCATGTGTACAATAGTGTAAATATAGCAAATTCAAAAGAGGATTGCTTGGTGTTGTAGAGGAAAAAAAGTGACTTTTGGATAAGTTTAATATAATTCAACGCAAATTCAAAACATACCTGCAAATGCACTTGAAAACAAGCCTAAAGCATGTGTGTCATCCACCCATTTGATATCGAATCCTTTCTTCCTACCAAATAAAAAGCACTCAAAGTTAGATCATTTACAAAAGAAATGAAATAGCTGTTAGAATCAAAACGGTTAAGAGTCATACAAATCCATGCAGACAAAAAGGCAAGGCTCTCCAGTGTCACAGTTAACAAAGGTAGCCTACAGCTGAGCCAGACTGAAAGTGCCTGGTTTTAGTCTCGGTTTACATTAATTTACTTAATTCAACTAAGCTAGCAGCTAATTGGCTTCAGCGCCCTGGGTTAGGGAAGGGGAAATCAGCCAAGGTTGTATTGGTGAGGACAGAATTGGCTCAGATCCAGGTAATTACCAACACTGACCATCTAAAACAAAAACAGAATTACCTGGAAAACTCAGCAGGGCTGGCAGCATCGGCGGAGAAGAAAAGAGTTGATGTTTCGAGTCCTCATGACCCTTCCACAGAACTGACCATCTTGTCTCACACAAGGGGAGGCGAGTTAGATGGAGTATAGGAGGTTACTGGGGCCAGTGAAACTGTACCCCAGTGTGGGGAGGACAGGAAAAGAAAGAGGGAGAAAATTTGGAGACATAAACAGTGAGCCAAATTGGAATTTAGCCATTGTTCAGCACATAGCAAGGTCCCCACAGGGGGAATCATTGGGTAAGGTTAGAAGTTGCTTGTGTATCTTCTGAGTCATACTGAAGCACTTTGCCAACTGATCACCTACTTATCTGGCTCAGCAGCAAAGAATGCACTCCACAAGATGGCAAACAAACGAAAAAAGAGAAAGACACAATTTCGACAAAATAAATCACAATTAATAAGTCTTGAAGATGTGAAAAGAAGAAATTAGCAACAGATTGATAACTTCACAGGCATGGCAATACAGCTGGAATTGTCAAATCTGATTATCTTCCTCCTAGCACAAATATAACAAGTGATACACTGCGACAGCAATGAATCTGATTATTGAAGTAATGGCATAATTACAAGGCATTTAGAAATTAATTTTGCACAACTGAACGCTGAACTTGTAACCCCCCAACCATAATGGCATGCTATGCCGTGCAATACACAATACAGCTTGATTAGAGAGTCAGACTTGCATTTATATAGCACCTTATCAGCACTCAAAAGCACTTCACAATGAATTACTTTGCAGTTGGCAACTGTTGATGGCAGCAGCTGTTTTGTGTACGGCAATGATCCACAAAATAGCAATGAAACAAACAACTACTTTTGGTTTAGTGGGCTGAGGGAAGCATGCTGGCCAGGTTATCAAGAGAATTCCTTGCTCTTCTTTGAATGGCATCATGGACTCTGTTAACATTGACCTGGACAAGGAAATGAGAACAGGATCTTGAACAGTGCATGTTTCTATTAACACTGAACTGGAGTGTCAGGGCTGCAAATACTGCATTTGCTGATACTTCACCACACTGGGATCTAAATCCCCAAATTCCTAGGCAGCCTTTTTAAGCGCTGCAGAGTGACCAAGCTTGTGCATAAAGTTGCAAAGTTCGTCAACAATCCTCGTAGGTCACAATAGACAGACAGTAATTACTGATAAGGGATGCCAATCGACCCATATACATCCTTCTTACATTTAAACTTGTGCTCTCCCTTCCATCATTGCAGCTAACAAGCTCTTGAGTGCTTTGAAAGCTTTTGCCTCCAGTACCCAACCAGGCAGTCCAGGTATTAATCATGATTTGTGCTTGCTGACATTAGTATTGTTGCCTTTTACTAGTTTACCTTCATGTCCCCTTGTAATACATTTGTGAGAGTTAACTTAGAACACGGGCCCTGGGTTAACTGTTAGTAAGCCACATATAAATCCCCCAACACCTTCCACCTTTCAAGCCTGAGTTTCTTTTGCTATTTCCTCTGACACAAGGGAACAGCCTCACTAAGTTCACCCCATTGAATTAAATTCCAATCAGATGTTTTTAGAGTAGAGGAAGGCGAGAGCAGGCTAGAAGTGATCACCTTTAGGCTAGAACTAAAGTGCAGGTCCTCAGCTACATCACATATCCCCTGTTGTTTGGCAGGTAAAAACCCAAATGGAACAGCAACTGTGGTGACCACAGTGTTCCAGTCAAAGTGCATGGGTACTTTTACCAATATTTATAGTAAGTACACAGAAAGAAAATGAGTAATTTATTGCAATTGTTGTACCTCAGGAAAAACAGTGAAAAGGGCAGGAAGGGGGCAATTCTCTTTCATGTGTAAAGTTGAAGAAAAATTCTTCCATTAAACTGCCTGCCGGTGACAGCTTAATAAACCAATTTCTTTAATTTTACACATCTCTTTGCCCTGTGCATAGTCAATGTAAAATGCCATTTTAAACCAGGAGGGATTTTCTTCCATGCAAATATCCTGAGGTACTTTAATGTCGGCTACAAAATAAACCATAGCTATTGTATCCCTCAACGCTAACTTCAAAAATGTGAAGTTTTACTTAATTCCAAGCAGTTGGGTATTTTTAGCCTTAGACACACAATAATTTAAAGGTCATTTAAGCAGTATGAAAATTCAGGGGAGATTCTTGCGAGGGAGCAACAATTTACCAGTTCAAGTGAGGTTTATCTGCCCTAACCTGCCTTGTGCCTAGGGCACAATTACATAGTGAGTGTAATAAAGGGCTAACAGCCTAGACATTGAGAGTTGAATTCGATAATACTGATAATTTGTGGATTAGTATCAGGAAAATAATCACCATGAAAGCAGCCAGATTATTGTAAAAACCCAACTGGCTTTCTATGAAAGGAATTTGCTACTCCCTACCTGATCCTGCTTATACCTTACTCCAGTTCCACAATACATGGCTGTTATTTTTGGAATTAAAATTCAAAGGAATATCCACTACTGCATCAGTATAATATGTGCATTTCCCAATATCCCTGTGACTTTGTTGAGGAAAAACTGTCAATTAAATGGCAGCTTAATGGATCTTTTGTGCTTAGATTCAAACTCATCGGGAGCTCACTTCAGAGTTTAAACAGTTGGCAAATCTACTGCCCTTCGTCAACTGGTTGTACATCTGAGCCCCTATCCCAGGTTTGAACTCATAACCTAGACTGACACTGCAATGCAGTACTCAGAGTGGGCTCCACTGTACTTTGGATACGGTATTAAAACTTGGGGACTGTCTCCCTGTTCCTTCATTCAGATGGACATTAAAGATCTTGTTTAGGGAGGACTCTAAGAGGAGCAGAGATTTACCACCCTGCCACATTCCTTTAAACAATGCCACCTAAAAAAGCGACTGCTCATTAAGAGTTCTAACGATAAGCTACAGTTAAATGGAAAATTGTCCCTTGTTTTCAAATCACACCATGGGTTTGCCCCCAGTAATTCTGTATATGCCCCCAGCTATTTCTGTATACTCCTCCAGCCCTGCAACTCTCTGAATATCTGCACGCCTCCAACTCTGGCCTCTTGAGCATCCTGATTTTAATTGCTTTACCACTGGTAGTCATGCTTATAGCTGCCTGGATCCTAAACTCTGGAATTTCCTCCCCAAACCGAGTCTCTGCTTTGCTTTCCTTCTTTAAGATGCTTCTTTAAATTCACCTCTTTGACCAAGCTTTCAGTCATCTCCCCCAACAGCTCCCAATGTGGCCCAGTGTCATATTTTGTTTTATAATATGAACATACGAGTTAGGTGCAGGCCTGCTCTGCCATTCACTAAGATCGTGGCTGATCTGAATTTTACCTCAATCCCACATTCCTGTCTATCCCCAATAACCTTTCACCCCCTTACTAATCAAGAATCTATCTTGCTCTGCCTTAAAAATATTCAAAGACTCTGTTTCCACTGCCTTTTGAGGAAGAGAGTTCCAAAGACTCTCAACCCTCAGAGAAAAAATTCTCCTCATCTCTACCTTAAATGAACAACCCCTTATCTTAAACAGTGACTCTTAGTTCTGGATTGTCCCACAAGAGGAAACATCTTCTCCACATCCACCTTGTCAAAACCCTTCAGGATCTTAAAGGTTTCAATCAAGCCGCCCCTTACTCTTCTAAATTCCAGTGGATCCAAGCTTAACCTGTCCAACCTTTCCTCATAAGACAACCTGCCCATTCCTGGTATTAGTCTAGTAAACCTTCGCTGAACTGCTTCTAACTCATTTACATCTTTCTTTAAATAAGGAGACTAGTACTGTGCACAATGCTCCAGATATGGGCTCACCAATGCCCTGTACAGCTGAAGCATAACCTCCCTACTTTTGTATTCAATTCCCCTCACAATAAATCATATCATTCTATTAGCTTTCCTAATTCCTTGCTGTACCTGCATATTAACCTTTTGTGATTCGCGCACTAAGACACCCAGATCCCTCCGAATCTCAGAGCTCTGCAATCTCTCGCCATTTAGATAATAAGCTTCTTTTTTTTATTTTCCCTGACAAAATGAACCATTTCACATTTGCCCACATAATACTCGATCTGCCAGATCTTTGCTCACTCACTTAACCTATCTATGTCACTTTGTAGTCTCCTTACATACTTTTCACAATTCACTTTCCTACCTATCTTTGTGTTGTTAGCAAATTTAGCAACCATTCCTTCGGTTCCTTCATCCAAGTTATTTATATAAATTGTAAAAAGTTGAGGCTCCAGCAATGATTCCTGCAAAGCTTGCTAGAGGGATAAAACTAAAAAACTGCAGATGCTGGAAATCCAAAAAACAAAAACAAAAATACCTGGAAAAACTCAGCAGGTCTGGCAGCATCTGCGGAGAGGAGCACAGTTAATGTTTCGAGTCCGAATGACCCTTCAACAGAACTAAGTAAAAATAGAAAAGAGGTGAAATATAAGCTGGTTTGGGGGGGTGCGGTGGGTAGAGCTGGATAGAGGACCAGTGATAGGTGGAGATAACCAAAAGATGTCACAGACAAAAGGACAAAGAGGTGTTGAGGTGTTGATATTATCTGAGGAACGTGCTAATTAAGGGTAGAAAGCAGGACAAGAAAGGTACAGATAGCCCTAGTGGGGGTGGGATGGGGTGAAGGAATCAAAAAAGGCTAAAAGGTAGAGATAAAACAATGGATGGAAATACATTTAAAAATAATGGAAATTGGTGGGAAAAGAAAAATCTATATAAATTATTGGAAAAAAAAGGGGGCCGGGGAATCGGAAAGGGCGTGGGGATGGAGGAGAGAGTTCATGATCTAAAATTGTTGAACTCAATATTCAGTCCGGAAGGCTGTAAAGTGCCTAATCCGAAGATGAGGTGCTGTTCCTCCAGTTTGCGTTGAGCTTCACTGGAACAATGCAGCAAGCCAAGGACGGACAAGTGGGCATGAGAGCAGGGTAGAGTGTTGAAATGGCAAGTGACAGGGAGGTCTGAGTAATGCTTGCAGACAGACCAAAGGTGTTCTGCAAAGCGGTCACCCAGTCTGCGTTTGGTCTCTCCAATGTAGAGGAAACCGCATTGGGAGCAACGAATGCAGTAGACTGAATTGAGGGAAGTGCAAGTAAAATGCTGCTTCCCTTGAAAGGAGTGTTTGTGCCCTTGGACGGTGAAGAGAGGGGAAGTAAAGAGGCAGGTGTTGCACCTTCTGCGGTTGCATGGGAAGGTACCACGGGAGGGGGTTGAGGTGTAGGGGGTGATGAAGGAGTGGAGCAGGGTGTCCTGGAGGGAACAATCCCTGCGGAATGCAGCCGGGAGTGTTAAGGGAAGATGTGCTTGGTGGTGGCATCACGCTGGAGTTGGCGGAAATGGCAGAGGATGATCCTTTGAATGCGGTGGCTGGTGGGGTGATAAGTGAGGACAAGGGGGACCCTATCATGTTTCTGGGAGGGAGAAGAAGGTGTGAGGGCGGATGCGCGGGAGATGGGCCGGACACGGTTAAGGGCCCTGTCAACCACCGTGGGTTAAGGAAAAAGGAGGAAATGTCAGAGGAACTGTTTTTGAAAGTGGCATCATCAGAACAGATGCGACGGAGGCGAAGGAACTGAGAGAATGGGATGGAGTCCTTACAGGAAGCGGGGTGTGAGGAGCTGTAGTTGAGGTAGCTGTCGGAGTCGGTAAGCTTGTAATGGATATTGGTGGACAGTCTATCACCAGAAATTGAGACAGAGAGGTCAAGGAAGAGAAGGGAAGTGTCAGAAATGGACCATGTGAAAATGATGTTGTTAGAGGGATATTTCTTTTATGTTAAAGGCTCTATATAAATACAAGTTGCTGTCCTTATAAATGTTAACTGAACTGCTGCGCATTCCCAAAATTTTCTGCCTTTGTTTCAACAACCTAGCTCCTGGCCTAGAATAATAGCTGTTTGCACCCTGGTAACAGTTGCTGTGTTCCAGTAATAATTCATTGTGTGGAATGTTTTGAAAGGTTTTGATATGATAAGGTGATCAGTAAATGTAAACATTCAAAAACAGAATATCCCCTATGGTCACAGGTGAAAATCTGATGTGATTTAAAAAAAAAACTCCTTGAACTTGGTGATGCCAACCTCACTTTTTTCACACGGATGTGCCTAAAAGTGGCAAGTTTAAAAGGGAATCTTCAAACAGACTCAAATAAATATACATTTATGTTATAGAATGTGCTCAGTGGTCCATCAGCTCAAGTCGCATAAGTTAGTTAATAAATCTACCAGTCAACTGAGCTCATAAGGGAGCACTTTCAACCCCGACATCAGTCTGGTAGCTTCTAGATTTCACTAAGCTCAATTCTGTCCTCACCTGACAACCAGATTTGCACAATTTCAGCAGAGGTTGCTGGAATGGCATCAAAAGCAGCAGTGTAATTCAAGAAAGGCTGGGAAACATTTCTTCATTGTAAATGATGGCAGAATTGTGGAACTCTCACAAAAAGCAGTAGATGATAATTTAATCATTTTACGTCTGAGATTGCTAGCTAAGCCAGCCAAGGGTATTAAAGGATTAGGAGTCAAGGCAGGAGGGATGGAGTTAGGATATAGGTCAGTCATGAGCTCACTGAAGGGCGGAATAGGCTCAAGGGGCTGCTGTTCCTGAACCAGGGGACATTGAGACCAGTGCTGGCTCCCCTACTACCAACCTCTCTGGGATCAGTCGGCTCAATGCAATGAATCAAAGACTAAATTTGCTTGGCCTGTAATAATGCAGCTGCTTGCAGGATACATTTGCTGAGCCACTGGGGGAGCTTCAACTAAAAAATAAAAACAAGGCAAAGAAAATACTTATAGAACAAAAAAAATGAACAGAGCCGTCAAATTAGTGCAAGTATTCTGGAATTTTGGTTAAAAAAAATGACGCAACTCAAATGGCTGAGGAGACCAAAGAAAGTCTTATTTATGACTTGTCAGAAATTCTAGACATGAAGATTCCGAAGTAAATAAATCAGAAAAACCATCAACCATTTCCAAGTGATTTTCTTGCCACGTATGCAAATTGTAATGGATGAGAATGACCAGTGAGGAAGAGAAATGTTCAACCTTTATATACTTGTAATAATGTAAACAAAAAATCAAAATGATCCCTGAATCTGGAGGAATATAACTGCAAGAACTCAAACCATTAAAAGGAAACATGCAACACTCAATTTTACATAAACGTGAAATAAAACTAAGCACTTTACTAATTTCCATCCTGTTCCCTTTTCTCAGTCTTCTCCCTCTCTGCTTTGACTTCAGTTTTACTCTTGCCCTGCCTAAATGCCGTATACTCCATTAAATCAACCCTAAATTTAATTTTTCACTGATTTCCAACCAGCTGCCACGATTCCAGAGGAAAAAGCAACCTTAAGAAAACACACTGCCTAAAATGGCTGCAATTGAGTTTCTAAACTTGAATATTAACAATGTCGCAAATATGACTGTCAAATTTATAATGCATTTTTAAGTGTCAACCAAAGTGGTTGAACCTGTTCTGAAGAAGAGTCATATTGGACCCAAAACGTTCACTCTGTTTCTCTCTCTCCACGACGCTGCCAGACCTGCTAAGTTTTTCCAGCATTTTCTGTTTTTATTTTAGTTGAACCTGTTGCTGCTTGAAAGTCAAGAGTTAACAAATCATTTTTTTAAGGGTACGAGGGAGAAGAATTGAATCCAAGCTTCTAGTCCCGGCCCTCTGTTTTCCTAATAATTTGGAGCTGCTGCTTCTGTGGCCAGGCAAGGGTTAGGATTCCATATATTGGTCAGAAATACTTGTGTCACTTTGGATGCAAGTTAATGAGCCTAGCATTTCAGATTTTTCTCCTCACAGCAATAAGCTCAGCCAAACATGGGATAATAAATCATCTTCAAGAGATGAATGGTAGATTTATGAAGTCAATATCAGTTTTTTTTGTAACATACACTATACTTGCCAAAAATTAAGTTCAAGTATTAAAAGTGTCAGACATTTAATATCTGTTGAATTCTACATTAATGCGGGACTGCAATGAGAGGGCCTTTCCACCAGGATCAATTGTCTAGACCTTCAAAAGAATCCACCTCCAAGTCTAAACTGCATTCATTAAAACAAACTATCTCATAGAGCTTCAAGTGTGCATTGATGAAAGGTGTTGCCTCCTGGTCCTAAAGGCTACAGTCTAAATGCAAATCAGATTCACACAAAAAAAATAATTGGTGCAAATTACTAACTATACCATTCAATTATTTCAGATCGAATGTCTATGCTGTACCTTGAATGCGCCCAATTAGACTTAGTGAGTGACTGAATGGGGTACAAGCAAGAAAATCACATGCATTAACCAAAAATGAAATACAAGGTATTGATCCTTCAAATTGGCACACCGTAGAGGAAAGTTATCTCAGTATCCAACAAGACAGATTACAGTTGTGCCAAAGGGAGGAGTGCTGAATGGTTATCAGGGGCTTTCAGAGAAGATCGGGAAATAATTGAGTGAAGCCAGAACGCCAGGTATCACAACCTACTCTCACAACATCTCAGCTCAGTATTGGGAGAGATTCCGCTGGGAGTCCAAGAGTAAGCTTTGAGCAGATTTTTGACAGTAAAGAAAGAGGTCAATGATGTTTAGAGAGAGAGGGTGAGAGAAAGATCAAGGTGGAACGGAATGTAGATGAAAATTCTGCAAACATTAATAGAACAGGAAGAGGAGAAAAATTAACCAGAATTGGGAGAGCAGAAGATCTGTACTTGAATTAAAGGCTGGAGAAGACTGCAGGAATAGAGTACAGGAACACTACAGGGGGCTGAAGATCATCCTTTTTGTACAGTATGAGTAATGGAACCATTTCAATTCCATTGAAAAAGATTCTGTACTTCACTACAATTACATTTTTGATGTGGGTAATTATTGTGCAGTCACATCTCAAAAGACATAATATTCAATTTATCACTCTTTCCTACACACCATCACCCCCCACCACAACCTCCATCCAAGCTTAATTTTGTCTCCCGTCTATCCTGAAGATGTCAAGCTGTGCTAGCCCCCGTAAGTTCTTTGGTATCTCATCTATGTAGCTGTCTTTCCTACTTGAGTCAATGCAGTGAGCACCTACTTAAAAGGAATCACAGCTAAGTCTAATACCGTCCTCATCAAATACCCATACACAGGCTATTAGTAGTGTTCAACTCTGCCAGCCTTTCCCATCCTCACCCTGGGGACACCACGGCCACTTATAGTGGTCCAAATGAAATCATCTGACTTCATCTAGGTCGTGAATTGAACTTGGGGTCTTCTGGTCTGGATGCCTCAGGATTAGAATGGGCAATTCTTTTACCAAATAGGCTACTGGAGGCTGTTTACATAGTGTACTGCAACATGCTCAGTGATCCGCATGAGATGTGGAGCCACACTAATAATATCATGGAAACACTAAACAATGAAAACGTGAATCATGTAAATAATCGAGGGCCTTTTTTTGGTGAACTTGGCAGTCATCCAAGGACTTCAAACCGTTTTCACCCTATTGATAGTTTACTGGATACATACTGATAACTGGAGAAAGCTCGCAGCAAATCTTCAGTCTTAAATCCTGCAGGAAAATCATAAATCTCGACAATGTGTGAAAATTCGGAATCATCTATGTCTGGCTCTGCTGGCTGGTAGTTGTAATAGTTGAAGCAAGGATCCTGAATATTCTTCTTAGGCTTGTTATCCACGGTTAGCTGAAAGAAGAAAAGAAAGCAAGTTCAAGGAGCAGGATACCAAAAGTTTGATTCAATGCCACACACACATTTCATATACTTTTTTGGTGGTGTGGACTGGAGATGTGAGGTTATAATTCATTTGGTATTCCACTCTTCCCAGTTGCTAACTCCCACTAGCTTGCTTCTTTCTTCAGAATATTGAAGACTTCTCTGATTCTGTTGTGAAAAACCTACTGATGAGGGAAATTTCTTTTAACTAGCTAGCCAAGTGCTGTCAGTTTCCAAACCCATCCATAACCCACCTTTCCCCCAAAAGCCATCCCTCAAAAAAACACAAAGGAGAGGTGACAAGTTCAAAATGCCAGCTGAAGCAGAGATCTGAAATCTGGCTCCCATTTCGGAGGCTCTCTTTACCTTGCTAAGAAACATAACCTAAAAAGATGCACCACAAATAAAAATATTAATTTTATAGAAAAACAGCCTGTGGCAATTAAAACCTGGATTTTTCCAGATCGTTTAGAATAAAACCTACTTGGTTCCTAGTTTGCCAGCTGCATCCAGACTTCATCAATAGAACTGTCGCACACATTAGAACAAAACTGTATCACCAAGAGGTAACTCATCTAACAGCAAACAACTGTAATTACAAAAAGTCCCCGAATCAAAGGTGGGGGCGGGGGGGGAGAGAATGTTTATTTTAACTACTGTACTTCATCTCCTCTGAAAAAAAAAAGATTCTGGCATGTTAACATTTGTACTAATTGGATTTCTTTACTGACCGTGTCACGTCGAGGTGCTGCATTACCCTCCTGTCAAAAACAAATAGCACCAGTGTTTGAAGCAGCATGATAATGCAGAATAATGGACATTCAGGAACAACGTGACTGTGACTTACATCGACAAGTTTCCAGGCTGTTTTGAAACACAGAGGCAAAAAAGTACAAATGGCTTTTAAGGATAGAAATTGAGCTTTAAAAATAAGTTATGGCCTTTACCTCACTTTCTATCATCAATTCTAATTATTATTATGGCCTCAATAAAAGAAAACAGCCAAGTGCTAATTCGGGAGTACTTCAGTAATAGGCAAGATGGTCAAAGGTAGGAGAGATGTCCTACATGGCCACTTAGACAAAGAAGGCCTTCTAACAGTCAGGGAGAGAAGGCTATCTCTTAGCAATTTAACAGAACCTCTGTTGAAGGAGTCACCAGGTTAGAGGATGAGGATAACTCAGCAAGATTGTCTATCAGGAATTTCAGAAAGTTCTTGCACCCCTTGAGGGAATAGAATGGAAGCCAGGGGTGAATGAGAGAGACCTGGATGTTACAGTGCATCATTTTCTAAAGGTTCATGACCAATAGTGTGAAGCCATAGCTGGGACAGTTGGGGTATTTGGTTTAGTCATAGGACAATTCACTACAAAATAAAGCACACCATTTAGTCCTTGTACAAGGCCTTGGTTAGATCTCAATTAGAATACTGTAGCCATTTTGATTTCTATCACATGGCGGGAGATATTGAGGCTTTGGTAAGGGTGGAGAGGAGGGTTGCAAGACTAAATGTCTGGTTTACAACATTTTAGTTACCCAGATAGACTCAAACTCTAGGCCAGTATACATTGGAAAAACAGACTCGGGGAAGATCCGATTGAGGTTTATAAAATAACAAAGAGATTAGATTGTGTTTATGTGGACAATTATTTCAACTGGATATGTTAGGGAGGACCAGGTGTCACCCTTACAAGTTATGCAAAGGTTTTTTAAAATTCTTTCATGGGATGTGGGTGTCATTGGCAAGGCCAGCATTTGTTGTCCTAGAACTGAGTGGCTTGTTATGCCATTTCAGAGAGAAGTTAAGAGACAACTACATCAATTCGGTCTGGAGTTACATGCATGCCAGACAATGCAAGGATAGCAGATTTCCTTTTCGAAAGGGTATTAATAAACAAGCTAGGTTTTTAGGACAATTGATGATAGTTTCATGGCACCATTACTGAGACTAGCTTTCAATTCCAGATCCTAATTCATATGTATTTAAATTCCACAAGCTGCCATAGTGGGATTTGAACCCGTGTCCCCAGGGTGTCTGAGCCTCTGGAATACTGGACAAGTGACATTGCCACTGGTTTTTCTTCATCTCAAAGAATAGTGGAGCTCTGGAGCAGGCAGTTGGCTTGTGCAGTGTGTGTCCACAGAATTGTTTCAAGGGAGAGCCGGACCTGTTTTTGACTGGGATGCAGAGAGCCTCCTATGAGGTAGATATCTGTAATACAAGTCAGGGTCAGTATGGTAGCCTGGACTAGCTTCAATCGCCCAAGGTGGGGGAGGGTCAATCATCTAAGGGGAGGGCGGTCAGAGAGGAATTTTTGAGATTGTTTTTCCCCAATTGACCTGGGGTTTTAGGTGGCTTTTTGTCTCTCCTAAGAGATTCCATGACTCAAGGTGGGTAAGGCGTGCTTGTATCATGATGCACAACACATCACAATTATGTGGAACGAGTTAGATGGACCAAAGGGTTTTTTTCCTATCTGTTATTTTCATATCTTTCATATGAGAACTTCTCCAATTGTTCAGTTAGTGGTGATGCTATCTGTACAGAGTTAGCTGGAGCAGTGGAAGCATCTAAATTTAGGCATGGTACACTGGGTCTAGGAGAGGGCTGAGGAAGAGAAAAATTGACCCAAGCGTTCCCATACCTGAATAATTTTGAGCAGCATTTTCTGGAAAATGTGTGAATTCTAGAACAAGATAATCCCAAAGGTTGAACTGCCTACCCAGGCCCAGGTTCTGTGAACACATCCGAAGGATAGTGATCCTTGATCAACATTTATGAAGACCAGTTGGAAAAATGTTCCAATGGCACTTGAGACCAAAGACTGGGCCTGAAACAGATCACTGAAACTTTAAACAAAAAAAAAACGGCTTCTTTAAGTTCTACATTACAACAGAGACTATATTTCAAAAGTACTTAATTGGTTACGCAGTATTTTGGGACCTGATGGGGGTCATGAAAGAATTTACATTTACATAGAACCTATCTTTCTCTTTTTTCCACACACTTCCTTCAGAATCAGCACTGCATCAAAGTTCCTTATCAAATACTTTTTTGGAAATAGTTGCTCATCCATTATGACCATTCCTGTGCATAAGTCCAGTTAAAATAAAAAAGATATATTTGCATATTGCTTTTCGTGACCACCGGACGTCTCAAAACATTTTACAGCTGGTGAAATACTTTTGAAGTGTAGTCACTGTTTTAATGTAGTGCTTAAACAATCTTCCGATTGAAATGTTCCCCAGTGCATGCCTTCAAGCCTGATATATTTGTTTCACATAATGGCCCTGCAACCATGAGTTTGCTGAATAAACATGCAGGCATGGTTCTTTCTGATTCACCAGGAAATAAAACAATTATTGATATTGCCCAATGTGATCAACAACTTGTACTTCAGAAAGTCGTCTTAGAATGTTTCACAGAGCTAAGAAGGAGAAAAGCTTCAATATTTCACTATCACACTTTTATCTTGTGTTTTGGCTTTGAATATATACACTAGAAAGAAAATTACAGCCAGGAAGAGCTTGTAAAGAGCATCATAAAACATATCTATCATTTTGACACGATAGAACATTCTACCTTTGTTGCAGCCATATGAATGAAAGTTGCTCACATCACAGCAAACAAATGACAAATATGCAACCCAATGTTGTCACTACCATTCCCTTTAAGATGAGCAGCAGCCTGGAAGGTATCGTGTAGGCCTTGTTCTGTGAGAAATAATATGCAGACGCAGCTATACAAAAAATTTGAAGGGACTGTGCACTGATAAAAACTGGTTGCACACAAGCACTAAATCTTAAAGGGAACATTGGCTGTCGCCACCATTGTTTTAATGTGGGAGAGGCAATTCCTTGTTGTAATCTCGGCCAAGATTCAGCTATTCCTCATATACATCCTCCATTACTGACAGATTTACTTTCAGCCACTGTGCTCTTGTGCCCTCCCAAATTTCTCAACCTCAACATCTTCCCTGTGATTTTTAAAAGCCAATTTAAACCTCTCTCGTTGCCTTTGTGCCTTTGACCTCTGCACTTCACCACAACAACCGCCAACCCCTACTGCAGCCACACACTCTACCTCTCTCCTGTAAAGCTTTCCAAGACACTGTCCTAGGATCATCAACTCTAGATGGAAGCATTCCTGGGGGTTTTCTTAGATGATATCCCACTGCCCCACCCTAACCCCATCCTCCCACCATTGATCACTCAACACTTTCATTCTCATGGTTCACCATTTTCCTCAGCCAATTAGTAAACAAACAGACTTCCTAACACAACTGGATGATTCTTGACTGTCAACCTTTCCCCCCACCCAACTAATAAAGTGTTCAAAGAAAATGAAAAAAAAAACATTCAATTGTTTTTTAAAGCCCCCTCGATTTTTCTTCTGAGATGCTCACAGCAGAGCTATATAGATCAATCTGCAATTCCTGGAGACTCCAGGACATTCCTGGACAGCACTGTTAATTATTCGCCATGTAATGAGAAATATAGAAAGGCATGTTGCTGCATTTGCATTATGCCTTTACCTCTTACCTAACAAACAGCTTACTCAATCCTATCATGCCTATTTACCTATTTGCTTTAAAAACAAATCTACATACTCAATACAGCCAGATGGAACAACAGTCGAACAGAGAAGGGGCAAATAATTGGATCATTGAAACATCAAGCCTGAGCAACTATCACTTTACATCGTAAAGAGCTTTTATGGCATCATGGCGGAAAGATTGTCTGAAAATCCTAGTTTTAGAAATAAGAAGGCTTGAACAAGCAAAGGTTATCCAGCTTATAAACCTGTCTTCCACAGACCATTTAATCCCCAGTGAGAACTTTCCGTATAAATAGTTATCCTCAAAACAAATACTAACAAAATCTGCAGAATAGGCATCCATTTCCATTTCACTATTCAAGATTCCCCAGCTTCAGCAGCAGTGAAACCATTGGGTCCTAGGACATAAGAAATAGAAGAGTGAGCCATTCAGTCCTTTGATCTGCTTCAATTCCGCCTTCCTGCACTAATCTCATATCTCAAATCCAAGTATCCAAAAACGTATTCATCGTGTTTTGAATATACTCAATGACTATGCATCCACAGTTCTCTGGGGTAGAGAATTCCAAAGATTCACAACCCTTTTGAAGTGTCAATTATCCCTCGTCAAGAGTCGTGCTGACAAGACCTTGGGAACGTTGCTGAGTTCTCTGGGGAACCTCTACAGTGGCTAGACATAAGAGTACTGAAAACTGTCAGTCTGGGAAATCAGTTACAATGACAAGTATTTCATTTTCAAAGGACCTGTGAAGTCAAAGACAAAGGCAAGAGGCACATCTGGAGGCCATGGGAGTTGCACTGCAATTAAATGCGGTAACATGTTTCTGGAGGTCTGATGCATAAGGTCAGAAGACAACCAACCAAGGGTACACAAAATATTCCACATATTGGCAGCACAACTTCTCTAGAGTTGAAGGTTCCGTTGCTTCGGGTTTAGATAATGCTGGGGCATGGATTTAGATTGAGCCTGGCCTTATGAAATGAAAGCAACCTTTTGCTCTTGGTTGCAAAGGGTCTACATTCAATGAATGCTATCTTTATTTCAAGTGGATATGGGTCCATATGCAAATCTCGAGTATGTGTGGGGTTTAAAACAACAACTCACATCCATCAGATAGATTATAATAATAGTATGCAAAATGGAAGCAAGAAAGCTGACATTGGTTCAGTTTGACTGGAGCGGGGGAAATGGAGGGGGGAGTCACCTGAAGTTGGAGCTTAAACACATCAGAAGGAATGATTAGTAGGGTCATTACTCTGTATCTAATCTACTTTACTTTTGAACTGGGGAAGCCTTGATGCTCAAACTGGAGGCAAAGCTGAGGGCAAAACTTAAAATGGGTGTTTTGCTGCAATTAGCAAAATATTAAAATTGACAGTGAACAGCCTACCTTGAGAAAAAATTCAGTAGGTTAATTTCAGGATTACCTTTTTTAAAAAAAAACGGGCGGGATTGTGCATTGTGATTGGCTGAATTTTTAATCTTGTGCTGTAATTTACCAGGAACCTGGAAGTAGTTGAGCTCCACCTGCTAGCAGTCTGCATGCTTCCCCCAATTCGTGGTAAGGGACAATCTGATTCTTCTATTTGGCCATGCTTTCGTAGGAAAACATGAGTATTTCTTATTACTAACCCCCCACCCGTACATTTTAGAATTCATTTTTTGTTAGATTGTATCTAATTCATATTTTGAGATGGGTGATGAAGGGCTAGGATTTATCACTTTAAACTGTTTCATAGCATGTCTAAGCTACAAGGGAATTCTTAAGGGCCTTTTAGGGCCAAAAGGAGGGATACACGATCAGGCATGACATGGAAAAGGTAGATCCTTCAAATTAACTTGCAAGAATAGGAGCTGGATGACAGGTTCAAACTGAACCTGAAGGTAAATCGAAAGTAAATGGAGAATTGATATTGGGAAGCTCCTTACAAAGAGTTACCAACAAATGGAACAGACTGATAAGAATAGTGTAGGCAAAAACCCGGGATTAATTTAAACACCAATTGGATGCTGCAATAGAGCCAATTTAGTGTCATTCTGGAGGGGTGAACTTGTGCTGAATGACCTTCCTCATCCATAATTATCCCATGTTTCCTCCTCATGAGCTCTTTAAAGACCTTTGTTTTGAGTACTGATCTGAACGATATCACACCAGTTCTGTAACTATTTCTCTGTTAATTGTGTTTAATTTAATGCAGATAAAGCGAATTAATTTGGGTTTCACTTGAGCAGGTATAAAGAGAGGCAGTCAAACTGGAGTGTAGTCTAGCTATAAGGTGTGTAGAATATTTCAGCCTGTAAGTAAATGTACTGAGTAAAGATCGGCTCCAGTTACTACCCTTCATCAAATGGCGTTCACAAATGTGACATCCCAAGTACCTTTCATTTTATTCCTTCCCATTATGGAGCTTAAAAACATCCCCTGTCTTTTCCCTGTCTTACTGGGCTATTTGTTTGACCCTCTAGGTCTTTGGATACCATTTCACTGCCTCAGAGATCATCTTTGCAGATGATCCAAATGTTTTTCATTTCTTCCCAGTTTAAAAAGAAATTGTTCATAATTTGAAGCACCCAATGCCAGCCTACAATCGAAAGTGGATAAGCCAGGCTTGGGCTGACAAATAGCAGATACATTCCAGCCTCACAACTGTTAGACAATGGCCATCTTGAAGAACAGGCCCAAGAAACCCTTCCCTGCCCTTCAATGATACCACCATTAGCTGATGCCTCACTCCATCAATATCCTGGTGGCTCACCATGGACTAGAAGGTTAACTGGATCAGCCCCATCGACAGTTTAGCTACAAGAGCAGGCCAGGGACTGAGTGCACGCCAAACAGTGAATCAAATCTGTACTCCACACAGCCACTCCACCGTCTGCAAGATGCAACTCATGAGTGTAATGGAATACTCACCAGTCAGCTGGTTAGGTGAAACTACAACAACACTGAAGACATTTAACACCATTCAAGACAAATCAGTTTGCTCCTGCCACAGAGTTCAATATCCATTCCCTCTGTCAAAACTATACCACATCTGGAGGGTGTACTGTCTATTGGATTCTCCACAGCAACCCACCAAGCTTACTACAACACATTTCAGCACTATCACCTCCACCACCAAGACAAGAGCAGCGAGATCATGGGAACACCATAACTTTCAAGTAGCTCTGCAATATCACACATATCTGAGTTTAACACATACTGATGTTCCTTCATTATCAATAGGTCAAATTTTCTGCCTAGCACCATCATGGAACGGTCTGAAATGGCTCATGAAAGCCCACCATTACTTTTTAGGGCAACCAGGTTGGACAAAGAAATGTGACCTTGTGTCAGGAAGATATAATAATTCTCATAATGTTATTGGAATTTATTGTAAAAGAGAGTTAATAGTGGGATGTGTGTGTGAGATTTAACTGAATTAGAGGCAGCTAGTGCTTTGATCTAAGAGAGGTTAGGGTTTAAAATGCTAGGCCAGCATTTATTGCCCATCCCTAATTGTCCTTGTTCAGAGAGCATTTACAGTCAACCACATTGCTGTGGGTCTGGAGTCACATGTAGGCCAAACCAGGTAAGGACAGCAGGTTTTCTTCCCTAAAGGACATTAGTGATTTGTATGATGGTTTCATGGTCATCATTAGACTTTTAATTCCAGATTTATATTGAATTCAAATTCCACCATCTGCCATGGTGGGATTTGAACCCAGAGCATTACCCTGGGTCTCTGGAATACTAGTCCAGTAGCAATACCACTGCGCTATCACCTCCCCAATGTTAACTAGATAAACATGGGGAAGTTTAGAAATGGTCTGTTTATTTATCCCAAAGATTACTGGTAAAACTTAGTGCTATGAGAGGGTTTTATTATCAGGGAGATGAAAGTCCAAAGATATAGTGAAACAATGGGTATTTGCATTCAAAGAGGAGGATATGTATAAAGAAGGAGCAAGGGCTGTGTGTAAGGGAAGGCATTTTTATGATCGTACAAGTGTGTGAAAAAGCCTCAGTATCTATGCCTCAAGCTGCTGTCTTCAAAGGACAGAAGTTAAGAAAATTCATTTGGAAGTCGACTTGTTCAGGGTATCATGTTTCTTTGCCCGGGTCTTTTAAAATCTGTATGTCTTACTGTTGCCTTAACAAAAGTGTAACTGGGAGTTAGGTTGATTAGGGGATTTAGAAATTATCATAGCAGTAATTTGTAGATCTATGTATGTATTTGAAGTCATTCCTTCTATTAATGAACGTTTAGTCTAGTTTTGTAAAAACCTAAATGACTTGGTGGTCTTATTACTACTGAATTCAGGGCATGCATCTCAAAATTTACACAAATTGCAAAGCAAGTTGTGACAGTTGTTTCAAGTTTCCCTTTGGGATTTGAACTCAGCATTTACTATCAGCTGTGCCATAACACCTTGCCAACATTACCCACATCTAAGAGCAAATTTTTTTTTAAAAACCACGAACATAGCATCATATGGCCTGCCGTCAAAGTTAAGATTTCCAGATGCGAATATGGAAATATAATCAAACGTTCCTGCATAAAATATAACTTAGGAAATCATTTTACTAATCACATTTCGGAAAAAAAATTTATATAAAAAAGCATTCTTTACCTCTTCTAGGAGATGAGGGTCTAAGCAATCTCCATCATCATTGAAAAGGGCATCCCAAGAGTCATCCTCAGTTTCTTCAGGAATTGGTGTTTCAACACACTCAGAATCTTCTGTGTCAGTGGTTAGTTGGCCCAAATCCAGTGAGATTTGGTTAACACTTTGCAAAACACCACCAATTTCAGCATCCCCCTCTGTGCTGACAGGTTTATTTTCTGTCAGGTCCACTGTAATGTTGCTTTCTTCTTTTAAGGGCCCAGTCTCTTTAGTTTCTCGCTGCACTTCTTGCATGGCTGTAAGGGCAACAAACGTGGAACTTGGGAAATCTGAGCATGGTACATTTCCAAATGAAGTGTTGGGTGGAGTAACGCTGATCTCCCTTAGAAATGTACTCTCAGTTCCCTGTGAGAAAGAGTCATTATCTATCCTAGTTTCATGCTCTGTTGCATTGTTCACAGCAACGGTCTTGTAAGAACTGTTTACTTCAGCTGCTTCAGTGCATGAATATTGTCTACTGCTTCTTTCCATCTGCTGTGCCTCATTTACACCTTTTGAGCATTCTAATACAGTATGTTTCACAGAATCTGAGCATTTGCAGATGGTTAATTTAGAAGATACCAGTTCATTTGTCTTAAGAAAATAGTCAGAATCACAACTTCTGTTCAAGAGAGAGGCAGCATTTGGATGTAGAAATTTGTTTACATCAGTCTCAAGTTCTCTTGCTATTGAATCTACATCATTGGGACTGTTGTTATTTCCGTGTTCTGACTGTTCACCATCAGATGTATTTGCTGTAATCTGTTGAGCAGGGGCTGGGATTTCTGTGTAACTGGATTTCATTCCTTCCGCATTACTCTCAGCCATTGAACTGGTAACTTGAAGTAAACCGTTTGCTGCTACATCAATATTATTACATTTTTCTGACATTGCCTCTTTATGCATCAGTTCTTTCTCTCTACTGTGCAATTTACTACTGTTTGATCCTGCTCTACATTTTTGCTGGGTCACCTTCTTTCCTTTTAAGTGCTTTGATTCCGATCTGGTTCCTTCACCTGATCTCCTCCCTCGTACAGAGTTCATGGCTTGCCTCTTTTTAAAATCTTTGTTGTTGCACTCTCCTTTGCTTTCTTCCTGTTGAGGCAAGTTGGTTTCTGCACGCATCTGCTCATGGGGGACTCTCAAGCCATTGCAAGAAGATACCTTTAGAACAGCACTTGCTTCACTCTTTTCTACCGCATTTATCGTGTTTGTGAGCACCTTTCGGACTTCTCCCTCTTGTTTGGGACCACAATCGAGCTGCTGCTCCACGCTCAGATGCCGTCGAGCTCTGGGAACGTACAGAGCTTTGTCTGGCCTCTTTGACCGTGGTTTGCTCTTGTCATGTTCCTGCTCCATAGAGTTTTTCTTATCTGGAAGACAACAAAATAAAGTCAAATGTTCAATCCACTTCACCGCTGTCCATTAACAATAGACTGCAATAGCTTCTGAAAATAAAAGTTTTGTCAAGCTGAACAAAAGGGTATGTTGTCACTCCTTATGCAATAGTTAAATATGGCAACCTTTGCCTAAATTGAAGTGGTTCCTTTCAGTAGAGTAGTTATTTCTCTTTAATGTTTTCATGCTGGTCTCCCAGAAGGATCAGCACACACAATTTTAGATCTTCAGCTTGAAAGGCGGATCTTGTCAAAATATTTTTTTTTTGAAAATCATGTGCAAAGCTGAAAAAAAATGATTCAAACACACTAAAAGGATAGCCTGCCTTTCCTACTGTCAATCAACCATAAAGACACATCTTAGTTTATAAGATCATAAGACGCAGGAGCAGAAGTAGGCCAATCGGCCGATCGAGTCTGCTCCGCCATTCAATGAGATCATGGCTGATCCAATAATCCTCAATTCCACTTTCCTGCCTTTCACCATAACCCTTGATTCCCTTATTGATTAAAAATATGTCCATCTCAGCCTTGAATATACTTAACGACCCAGTCTCTACAGCCCTCTGCAGTAAAGAATTCCACAGATTCATTACCCACTGAGAGAAGAAATTCCTCCTCATTTCTGTGTTAAATGGGCACCCCCTTACTCTGAGATTAAGCTCTCTGGTCCTAGATTCTCCCACAAGGGAAAACAACCTCTACCCTGTCAAGCCCCCTGAGAATCTTATATGTTTCAATAAGGCCGCCTCTCATTCTTCTAAACTCCGATGAGTACAGACCCAATCTACTCATTCTCTCCTCATAAGAAAATCCCTCCATACTTGGGATCAGCCTAGTGAACCCTCTCTGGACTGCCTCCAGTATATCTTTCCTCAGATAAGGGCATCAAAACTGTCACAATATTCTAGGTGTGGTCTATCTGGTGCCTTGTAGAGTTTTAGCAAGACTTCCCTTTGAAATAAAGGTCAACAATCCATTTGCATTCCCTATATGTATATGAACTTGTATGTTAGCTTTTTGTGATTCATGCACAAGGACCCCAATACCCTCTGTGCCACAGCTTTCTGCAGTCTTTCTCCATTTAATATTCAGCTCCCCTATTCTTCCTGCCAAAGTGCATAACCTCACATTTTCCCACATTAAATTTCATCTGCCAAGTTTTTGCCCACTCACTTAACCTGCCTATATCCCTCTGTCATCTTGTGTCATCCTCACCACTTGCCTTCCCACCTATTTTTGTGTCATCCGCAAACTTGGCGATAGTATATTCACTTCTCTCATCCAAGTCATTAATATATACTGCAAATAATTGTGGCCCCAACACTGATCCCTGTGGTACTCCGCTAGTTACAGATTGCCATCCTGAAAATGGCCCCCTTATCCCAACTCTGTCTTTTGATAGTTAGCCAAGCCTCTATCCATGCTAATATACTACCCCCAAACCATGGGCTCTTATCTTATTAAGTAGCCTTATGCGTGGTACCTTATCGAACGCTTTTTGGAAATCCAAATATATTACATCTACTGGTTCCCCTTTATATATCCTGCTTGTTACTTCCTCAAAGAGTTCTAATAAATTTGTCAGACATGATTTCTCCTTCATGAAGCCATGCTGACTCTGCTTGATTATATTGTGTATTTCGAAATGCTCTGCTATTACATCCTTTATAATAGGCTCTAACATTTTCCCAATGACAGATGATAAGTTAACTGGCCTATAGTTACCTGTTTCTTGACTCCCTCCCTTTTTGAATAAAGGTGTTACATTGGCAGTTTTCCAATCTTCTGGGGCTTATCCAGAATCTAAGGATTCTTGGAAGATTACTACCAGTATGTCCAATATATTTGCAGCTACTTCCTTTAATATCCTAGGATGCAACCCATCAGGTCCAAGGGACTTATCAGCCTTTAGCCCCATTAGTTTTCCTAGTATTTTTTTTTCTCTAGGAATAGTTATTCTATTTATTTCCCCTCTGTCTTTTGCCCCTTGATTATTTAGTATTTTTGGAATACTATTAGTGTCTTCTACCGTGAAGACTGATGCAAAGTATTTATTCAACTCCTCTGTCATTTCCTGGCTCCCCATTATTATTTCCCCAGCCTCATTCTCTAAGAGGCCTATGTTTACTTTGGCCTATCTCCTTTTTATATATTTAAAGAAGTTCTTACTGTACATTTTCATATTACTTGCTAGTTTAGCCTCAAAGTTTATTTTCTCTATTTTCTTTATTTGATACTATCCTTAAATTCCTTGGTTAACCATGGTTGGTTTATCCCCTTCCTAGAATCCTTCTTCCTCATTGGAAGAGATCTTGTTGTGAGTCATGAACTATTTTCTTAAACGTCTGCTATTGCTCCTCAACTATTTTTTCTGCTAAACTCCTTTCCCAGTCCACTCCAGCCAACTCTGCCCTCATTTCTTTGTAATTACCCTTATTTAAGTTTAGCCAATTGTTTGCGACCCAAGTTTTTCTCACTCAAGCTGAATGCTAAAATCTACCATGTTATGGTCACTGTTTCCTAGGGGATCTTTTACTCTGAGATAATTTATTAAACCTGCCTCATTATACATTACCAGATCCAAAATAGCCTGATCCCTGGTTGGATCCACAACATATTGTTCTAGGAAACTATCCCGAAAACACTATGAATTCTTGCTTGCGGCTACCTCTGTCAATTTGATTTTCCCAATCTTTTGGCATTGGAAGTTCTGTAAAACGTAACATGAAACTCTTAAACAGCACCTACTTGAACCAGAAAAGACTACAAGTTCTGTCTGGTCAAATTCCAGGGTAAAGTAATAAAGAGAGGAAGTCTGTCACCGATAGATGATGTGTTGGGAGAAATGATGTTGAATTAAGGGCATCACACAAAATTAGTAAGTGTGTTGGTTAAGTGTGATTTTTTTTCCAATAGTAATGGATACAACTATGCTAAATAACCTTTGAGACAACGATGAGCAAGGGTCACATGGGATTTAGGGCTGAGGCTTGTGCAGTGGAGAGTGCTTTTTTGAGGTAAATTGTTAGGCAGCATGCAGGTGACTTCATCCTGCATCAAACCCATGCTTAATGATTAACAAGACAAGATGCTTCTATGTGTCGGAAAGACCAAAACAAAAGGGACATAAATTACAAATAGTCGTTAAAAAATCCAAAGAAGAATTCAGGAGAAACTCTTCTACGCAGACTGTGGTAGACAGGTGTAGAATGTGGAATTTGCTACCATGCATTAATAGGTTGAAGCATTTGGCATAGATGCCATTAAGGGAAAACTAGACAAATAGATGAGGGAGAAAAAACAGAAATATTAGCTGATAGGGTGAGATGAAGCAGGATGGGAGAGGCTCATGAAGAGCATAAATGCCAGCAAAGACCGGTTGGGTCAAATGGCCTGCTTGTGTGTTGTAAATTCTGTGCAAAATGCAAGACCAATGAAAATCAGATTGCACAATCCTTCTCACCATCTCAAAGTCCCTCCTGGGCCTCATCTCTAATTCTTTGCAATCTTCTGGAGCCTCATGTTCTTGTTCGCACCTTCTGCTTTTCCCATCACTCTTCCTTCCATTCATCGCACTTTGGAACTTATTCCTTAAGCACTTTCAAAACCTTCTTTACATCTATTTTTTAGACAATGCCTTGTCTAGTATGTTGCCTATTACTGTTCAAATTCCAACTCCAATCTATAATATGCCTTAGGCCATTTTGCAACATTACGAGTGCTGCATGGAAGATGATGCAGTTGAAATTCTTATAAATCAACATGGGGAACAAAGGAGAGAGAAGTGATCGAGATAGCAGCACAGTACTCTGGTTTCTCATCTTATCTCTAGATCTCCATTGGCTTCTAACTGCTTCTAAGAGATTTAAAACACCTGTTGCACTGTCAATGTTGTAGTGGAACTCTCAATCTACACTGAAACATGGGGCAACTTTCTTAGAGGAAAGCACTGTTTCAAGACTCCTTTTTATGTACACCTCAAATAGGGCTAAGCACATTCCTCAAAACATTAACATTGAATTTTGAGCCACTCTGTTTACACTTTGTAGTTACAAAGGAAACAGAAGCTTTTAAATTCTTTATAGAATCCAATATTTGAACACTGCTTTCATAGCTGAGAAAGTTCTTTCAGCACCTCACCTGCACTGGATACCAAAACATTCATTGACTCTTTCACAATCTTTCTGATCTCGTTACTTTTTGATACTATGGGCACTGCTCCTTCTTTGCCATTTGTATCCTTCTCCCACCAAATCCTCCAGCTATGTTGAAATTAAGATTAAAGCAACATTGCTCAGTATTATTGCCTGTCAGGATTTCAGAAGTACAATGCTGGGAGCTGGGGTGAAATTTTCCACAGTATGTGGTGTTACTTAACCAGCATGTTGGAGCTTCTTTTATTCGTGCAAGGGATGTGGGTGTCGCTGGCAAGACCAACATTTATTGTCCATCCCTAATTGCTCTTGAGAAGGTGGTGGCGAGCTACCAACTTGCACTACTGAATTCCATGTAGTGTAGGTACACTCATAGTGCTGTTAGGGAGGGAGTTCTAGGATTTTGACCCAGTGACAATGAAGGAACTGTGATACACTTCAATGTCAACTGACTTGGAGGAAACTTGCAGTTAGTGACGTTCCTGTGCCTCTGCTGACCGTGTCCATTTGGTGGTTCAGGTTGTGGGTTCGGAAAGTGCTATCGAAGGAGCCTTGGCAAATTGCTGCAGTGCATCTTGAAGATGATACACACTGTTGCCATGGTGCGTCAGTGATGGAGGGAATGAATGCTTAAGTTTGTGGACAGATTGCCAATCAAGCAGGCTGCTTTGTCCTGGAAAGCATTGAACTTCTCAAGCGTTGTTGGAGCTGCACTCATCCAGGCAAGTGGAGAGTATTTCATCACACTCCTGGCTTGTGTCTTGTAGATAGTGGACAGGCTTTGAGGAGTCAAGAGGCGAGTTAATTACCACAGAATTCCCATTCTCAGAACCTGCTCTTGTAGCCACAGTATTTATATGGCTGGCCCAGTTAAGTTTCTGGTCGATTGTGACCTCAAAAATATTGATGGTGGGGGATTCAGTGATTGTAATACCATTGAGTATCATGGGGAAGGATGTGGTATCTCTCTTGTTGGAAAGGGTCCTGGACTGGCATGGGTGTGATATAAATGTTACTTGCTACTTACTAGCCCAAGTCTGAATGTTGCGCAAGTCTTGCTGCATGTAGACATGGACTACTTCATCTTCTAAAGAGTTGCAATGTAACTGAACACTGTGCAATCACCTGTGAGCATCCCCATAAGTAGGACTCCCCGTAATAGCAAAATATAATGGCACTATAATTTAGCCCTGACTAGCCCAGAGCAGTTTATTTCCTGCAACAGTACCAAGCTGGAAACTATCACATCAATGCAAGGGTTGACTGTAGTAAGCAACTTCCTTTGTCCCACTGTTTGTACTGTAGTCATGGCTCAAATTCAATTGCATTTGTTGCAGTATTCAATTTTTTTCAAACAAAGTAAATCTCAATTGAATTGCAAGTGCTTCATGTGATTTTCACTTACAGAATTTCACATAGTTGCAAAGAGTTTTTGATTTCTCAAAGATAGCAAACAATAACATGGACCCAAATATTAGTTTATAAGGCTATCTTGAAAGTGTTCTGTTCAACTTGTGCATAGGTTTAGCTTAGTGAAGGGTGTAATGGAGTAATGCGAATTCAATTCCTTAACTGGTTTTCACACATTTGCTTCTTAATTAATTTACCATTTATCTAAGTCACAGCCCTGATGGATCACTTCATTCAGGTTTCGCATGACTTTCAAAAAGTCAGTTAATGTATTCTCATAAAGACTTCTCTTTTTTTATTCATTCATGGAATGTGGGCTTTGCTGGCTGGGCCAGCATTTATTGCCCATCCCTAGTTGCCCTTTAGAAGGTGGTGGTGAGCTGCCTTCTTAAAACACCGCAGTCCATGTGGTGTAGGTACACCCACAGTGCTGTTAGGAAGGGAGTTCCAGGACTTTGACCTGGCAACAGTGAAGGAACGGTGATATATTTCCAAGTCAGGATGGTGAATGACTTGGAGGGGATCTTCTAGGTGGTGGTGTTCCCATGTGTCTGCTGCCCTTGTCCTTCTAGATGGTGGTGTCATGAGTTTGGAAGGTGCTGACGAAGGAGCCTTGGTGAGTTGCTGCAGTGCATCTTGTAGATGGTACACACTGCTGCTACTGTGCGTCGGTGGTGGGGGAAGTAAATGTTTGTGGGTGTGGTGCTAATTAAGCGGACTGCTTTGTCCTGGATGGTGTCAAGTTTCTTGAGTGCTGTGGCACCTGCACTCATCCAGGCAAGTGGAGAGTATTCCATCACACTCCTGACCTGTGCCTTGTAGATGATGGACATGGTCTGGGGAGTCAGGAGGCGGGTTACTCATCACACTATTCCTAGTCTCTTGTAGCCCTGGTATTTATATGGCTAGTCCAGTTCAGTTTCTTCTCCCAGCACATGCCTCCTGTAATTTTCTCCCCTTTTAAAAGCTCTTTGAAGTGTCAGCTTGGATCAGTGGTGTTACTCTTCCCTGTCGAGTCAGAGGGTTGTGGGTTCAAACCCAATTCCAGGAGAGCAAATTGATTAAAACTGATATTTCAGAGGGAGTGCTACATTGTCAGAGGTTCCATCTTTCCAATGAAATCTTAAATCAAGGACCTGAGAGCTTCTTGAAGAGTATAGAAAAAATTCCATGTTACTTATACAGCAAGCAGCGAATTCTTCGGCATCATGGACAAAATTTCATCCTTCAGTCAACATCACTAAAACAGACCAACAGGTCATGCAATTGCTGTTCATGGGTCCTTGCTACGTGAAAAATGGTTGCCACATTTATCTACAATCACTATACCTTGAGGAGTAATTCACCAGTTGTGAATTGCATTGGGACATCCAGAGAACATGAAAGAAATTGCATTTATATAGGCTTTACACCACCTCGGGACATCCCAAAGCACTTTACATCCTATCAAATAATTCTGAAATATAGTCACTGTTGTAATGTAAGAAACATGGCACAGCAGGAGACCACAACCACCTATATGATAACCAAATAAACGACTTTAGAAATGTTAGTTAAGGGATAAATGAGGGATAGGTCCAGGACATAGAAACACAATGATTTACGGCACAGAAGAACGCTATTTGGCCTGTCATGTCTGTGCCAGCCGAAAAAGTGTTATCTAGTCTAACCTGACTTTCCAGCTCTTGGCCTGTAGTCCTGAAAGCTACGACACTTCAAGTGCATATCCAAGTACTTTTTAAATATGGTTAAGTTTTCTGCATCTATCACCCTTTCACGCAGTGAGTTCCAGACTCCCACCAACCTCTTGGTGAAAAATTACTCAACTCCCTTAGCAATCCTTCTTCCAATTACTTTAAATCTCTGCCCCCTGGTTATTGACCTGTCTGCTAATGGAAATAGGTCCTTCCTACCCACATTATCTAGCCCTCTTGTTACAATCCATGCAGAGACTGATAACTTGTTTAAAAAGGGAATACTCACGCCACTATTGGAAAGAAGATCACTGGACAAGATGTCATTTTTTCAAACTTTTACTGTAACAAACCAACTGAAATCATCACAATTCAAACATTAATTAACAGGTGAGGGATATTTCAAATAAAAGGGCAAATTTCACTTTAAGTAGTTGATATAAAGATACACCTCATGCAGTTACAAGCACTTGTGTTAGTTCCACATTTGCGCAAGAAGTACATGCAATCTCAGAATCTTTCCAACGCGACCTCCATTATGTAAGGTCTCTCATTTCCCACTCAATAGCTTCGGCCCTCGAGTCACATTCACCAGCAGTCTTATTCAATCCAAAATCCTTGGACATGGTTATCACTGACAAGGCATGCATCTACGAACTCAGATGATTTTACTTGCCAATATTTTTTCATGTCCTCTCTTCACCTTCCTAATCTCCTTTTTTTATTTTCACCCCTGCACTTTCTATACTCCTCTAGGTTTTCTGTAGTATGGAGCATTTTCACATCTACCATAAACCTCCTTGTTTTGCCTCATCTTACTCTGTATGCTCTTTGACATCCAGGGGTTCCAGATTTGGGAGGTCACCAAGAGATCACACCTCTTTTTGAATAGCAGTACTGGATCTTATATGCCCCGAAAGGGCAGATGGAGCCTCAATTTAATATGTCATCTGAAGAACAGAACCTCAAACAGTGCAGCACTCCTTCAGTACTGCACTCGGAGTGCCAGCCTAGATTTTGTGCTCAAGCCCTGGAGTGAGACTTGAACCCAGAACCTCTGACTCAGAGACAAGAGTGCTCGATGCCCGATAACACTGAAAGGCACGATGAATATCTCCCTCCATTAAATCAAATGGAATTTTGTACTATTCTCCGTAAATAGCACACACTGCAGGTGATGCAAGAATAAATCCCACCCAAATTTTCTCTGCCACCGTGGGTGGGGAAGGGAAATGACAGAGAGGTTAAGAGGGGAACAGCATCTTTGCATCTTTAAAATTTTCTCTCCTAATTTTTTGAAGGATCCATTCTTCTTCATAGGCAACAAACAGCAGGCCAATCAACAAGCAGCAGGACCACAGCCAGGCTCGAGCCTGAGCCCGTCTTTGTCTGAAATCCACAACACATTTTCTTGTTAGCTGTGATCAGGACAGGAACAATGGCTGAATTCTTCCTCCTAACAGCGCAGACAGTAAATCAAATGTGTGTGGCTCAGCAACACAGCAGATTGGCACTAATTGCACAGAGTGTCTGAAGCTTAATTCCTTTCCACCTGTTCCCAACTCACTGTAAACTTGTCACAAGTATAATGATGATTGTGGACCCAGTCTCTTACAGTGCTTGGGACTCTTCAGGAAACATACATCCTTTGAACATCAACAACTGACTGGCAGATTTATATTTTCAATCCCAGATTTCATGTTTTAATGAGGACCCAAGGGTCAGCAGTGCACTGGCCATTGAGGCACCATGTTCACAAAATAGCTAAATCACGTTTCCTAGAGTCAAGCTTCCCTCCCACCCCTTCTAGGTTACAAGAACCAAGTTTGGCTTTAAATTTGGCATGTGGAATTTAGACCAGATGCAGTTTTTTTTTTAATTCATTCGTGTGGGTGTCACTGGCTGGGCCAGCATTCATTGCTCATCCCTAATTGCCCTTGAGAAGGTGGTGGTGAGCTGCTTTCTTGAATCACTGCAGTCCATGCGGTGTAGGTACACCCACAGCACTGTTAGGGAGGGAGCTCCAGGATTTGGCTCAGCGACATTGAAGGAATGGCGATATATTTCCAAGTCAGGATGACAAGTGGCTTGAAGGGGGACTTCCAGGTGGTGGTGTTCCCATGTGTCTGCTGTCCTTGTCCTAGATGGTAGAGGTCGTAGGTTTGGAAGGTGCTGCCTAAGGAGCCTTGGTGAGTTCCTGCAGCGCATCTTGTAGATGGTACACACTGCTGCCACTGTGCGTCGGTGGTGGAGGGAGTGAATGTTTGTGGATGAGGTGCCTAACAAGCAGCCTGCTTTGTCCTGAATGGTGTCAAGTTTCTTGAGTGTTGATGGAACTGCACTCATCCAAGCAAGTGGTCAGTATTCCATCACACTTCTGACTTGTGGACAGACTTTGGGGAGTCAGGAGGTGAGTTACTTGCCACAGGGTTCCTACCCTCTGACCTGCTCTTGTAGCCACAGTATTTATATGGCTGGTCCAGATCAGTTTCTGGTCAATGGTAACCCCCACGATGTTGATTGTGGGAGATTCAGCAATGGTAATGCCATTGAATGTCAGGGGCGATGGTTAGATTTCCTCTTGTTGGAGACAGGCATTGCCTGGCACTTTTGTGGCAGAAATGTTACTTGCCACTTGTCAACTAAGCCTGGATATTGCCTGCATTTGGACATGGATTGCTTCAGTATCTGAGGAGTTGCGAATGGTGCTGAATATTGTGCAATCATCAGCGAACATCCCCAATTCTGACCTTATGATGGAAGGAAGGTCATTGATGAAGGAACTGAAGGTGGTTGGGCCTATGACACTACCCTGCAGTGATGTCCTGGGACTGAGATGATTGACCTCCAACAACCTTACTTTGTGCTAGGTATGACTCCAACCAGCAGAGAGTTTTCCCCCTGATTCCCATTGACTCCAGTTTTGCGAAGGAACCTTGACACCACACTCAGCCTTTATGTCAGGGACAGTGACTCTCACCTCTGGAGTTCAGCTCTTTTGTCCATGCTTGAACAAAAGCTGTAATGAGCACAGGAGCTGAGTGACCCTGGCGGAACCCAAACAGAGCGTCAGTGAGCAAGTTATTAATAAGAAGCTTGACAGCACTGTTGTTGATGCTTCCATCACTTTACTGATGATTGAGAGTAAACTGATGGGGCGGTAATTGCCTGGGTTGGACTTGTCCTGCTTTATGTGCACAAGACATATCCAGACAATTTCAAGTAGATGTCAATGCTGTAGCTGTACTGGAACAGCTTGACTAGGGGCGCAAGTTCTGGAGTATAAGTCGTCAGTGCTATTGCCGGAATATTGTCAGGATCCATAGCTTTTGCAGTATCCAGCTGTTTCATTCCTTATCCAATTTTCTATAGCTGTTTGATACAACTGAGTGGCTTGCTAGACCACTTCAGAAGGCATTTAAGAGTCAATCACATTGCTGTGGATCTGGAGTCACATGTAGGCCAGGCCAGGGAAGGACAGATGACTTCCTTCCCTAAAGGACATTAGTGAACCAGTTGGGTTTTTCTGACAACCAACAATGGCTTCATGGTCATCATTAGACTTATAATTCCAGATTTTGACTGAATTCTGCCATGGCGGGATTCGAACCTGCGTCCCCAGAGCATTACCCCTGGGTCTCTGGATTACTAGTCCGGTGATAATACTACTACTCCACCACTGTCCCCTGCTGGCATTATCATCCTGCTGCCTCAATGTTGAACACAGCAATACATTTTGTTGTGTAAATGGCTTAGCTGCCGCTCATTTTCCTTTCTGATCTGTTGTATGGGTTCTCTTTCTTCATCGCATTTGGTGTAGATTGCTTTCTAATCCTTTCACTATTCCCTAATTTACTTTGTTTTAAATGCTTTTTTTTGTCACCACCGGTTCTTTGCCGTTTTGTTGGCACACGTAAAATATACACATCTCACCACCATAATGTGTTCAATAGCTTTCAAGCTTTGTGCTATTGGCTGTAATAAATGAGTGGAGTTAGCTTGATTATCAATATATCATCACCAATAATCCACTTGATAAGTGTTTTTGTGCTGAAAGCACAAAGAATTCAGGATGGTAAACAACTCCTACAACACTAAGTGCATCATCAACTGAAGCAGTTACAAATTTTATTTACATAGCTCCTTTAACATGGTACAATGCCCCAAGGCACTTCAGTGGAGCATTATCAAACAGAGCTCCATAAAGAAGTTATTAGGACAGGTCAGAGGAGTAGGGTCTCATAGAGCATCTCAAAGGTGAGAGATGCTTCAGGAGGAAATTCCAGAGATCTAGGGCTAGGCAGCTGAACACATGACTGCTAGCGGTTGAGCGATGAAAATTGCGAATGCACAAGGAGCCAGAATTAAAGCCATAACAAGGTAACAGATCAGCAACAATAACAGTTGCAGAACATTGGTCTCATCATGCCTGGACCAAGGAAAGAATGGAAACCAAACCAATTAAGCAGGGATAAAAAGAAAAAACTGCGGATGCTGGAAATCCAAAACAAAAACAGAAATACCTGGAAAAACTCAGCAGGTCTGGCAGCATCGGCGGAGAAGAACAAAGTTGACATTTCGAGTCCTCATGACCCTTTCAACAGAACTAAGTACAAATAGGAAAGGAGTGAAATATAAGCTGATTTAAGGCGGTGGGGTGGGGGGGGGATGTTGTGGGGGGGGGGAGGGGGGGGGGGGGGGGGGTGTTGTTGGGACCAGCAAGCAGTGATAGGAGCAGATAACCAAAAGATGTCACAGACAAAAGAACAAAGAGGTATTGAAGGTGGTGATATTATCTAAAAGAATGTGCTAATTAAGATTGGAGAGCAGTATGAGCAAGGTAGCTCTAGTGGGGGTGGGATGAAATAAACCATGGGTGGAATACATTTAAAAATAATGGAAATAGGTGGGAAAAGAAAAATCTATATAAATTATTGGAAAAAACAAAAGAGAGGGGGAAGAAACAGAAAGGGGGTGGGGATGGAGGAGAGAGTTCAAGATCTAAAGTTGTTGAACTCAATATTTAGCCCGGAAGGCTGTAAAGTGCCTAGTCGGAAAATGAGGTGCTGTTCCTCCAGTTTGTGTTGAGCTTCACTGGAACAATGCAGCAAGCCAAGGACAAACACGTGGGCAAGAGAGCAGGGTGGAGTGTTAAAATGGCAAGCAACAGAGAGGTCTGGGTCATTCTTGCGGACAGACTGAAGGTGCTCTGCAAAGCGTTGCCCAGTCTGTGTTTGGTCTCTCCAATGTGGAGAAAACCGCACCCCCACTAGAGCTACCTTGCTCTCCAATCTTAATTAGCACATTCTTTTAGATAATATCACCACCTTCAATACCTCTTTGTTCTTTTGTCTGTGACATCTTTTGGTTATCTGCTCCTATCACTGCTTGCTTGTCCCAAGAACCAACCCCCCCACCCCACCTCCCTTCTTCCCCCTCTCCCCCTTAAACCAGCTTATATTTCACCCCTTTCCTATTTCTACTTAGTTCTGTTGAAGGGTCATGAGGACTCGAAATGTCAACTTTGTTCTTCTCTGCTGATGCTGCCAGACCTGCTGAGTTTTTCCAGGTATTTCAATTAAGCAGGGAAGTCATTCCTGATTGGTATCCTTGCTATTGTCTTTACATTTGATGTCCCATGAGCATCATTTGTTGACATGCACTGCCTAGGTCTAAAAAGGTACCAAAAGCTTGTCTACACTTGTGGAAAACATATCCCAAGAGGAGTTATCTCCTCCAGGAAAAGAGATAGATGGTAGACCTGCACCCACGTCAGAACATTGTTGCACTTTTATAAGCTCAACAAAACACTTTTCAAAATTCTTTCCGAACTAAATTTTGGCACTGTTCCCTCACTGGCATTGTGATAGCCTAACACAAGTGAATCTTCAGTGTTCCCTAAACAATATTAGTACTATACAGCATTATTATCATAAGGGGAGTATTAGCTAAATGCAGGGCTATAAAACACGTGGTCTGCAGACCAAATCCAATCCTGGAGCTAGGATTTTCCGGTATTTAAAACCTGAGATTTGTTGCCATTTATGTGCAGGAGTTTCTTCCACTATTTGCTTCCTCATTTGGGTGTTCTGTGCATGGGGAATTTTGGGGGGCGGGGTGGGGGGGGGGGGGGGGGGGGGGTGAAGGAGAGGGCAGATTGAAAGTAATGAGGGAAATGCCTTTTTCCGCTAAGCAGGATGAAGTTTTTACCAATTGTTTAGGTCCAGGTCATTCCAAACAATGTAAAAAAACTCGATAAGAGATTTTCAAAATTATGAAAGAGTTTGATAGGTTAGAAATACAGAAAGTATCTCTACTTGCTCAAAAGGCCAGAACTCATAAAAATCACTAAGAAATCCACAGGGAATTCAGGAGGCAGTACTTCACCCAGAAAGAATGAGGATGCGGAACTTGCTACCACCCAAAGTAGATGAGGTGAATAGCACAGAGCCATTTAAGGGGAAGCTATAAACACAAAAGGAATGGAATAGAAATTTATGTTGATGGGGTTCAATGTGAATGGGTGGAAGTAGTTCCATTTGGCACATAAACATTGGCATGGACCTGTTGGGTCGAATGGCCTGTTTCTGTGCTACAAATACTTTGTACTATGTAGAACAAATAATGCCCTCCTCAGACAGAAAACTGCAAAAGAGGAGTGTAAGATTGTGGAGGGCACAACAGCAAGCAGGGCAGGGCATGACATTGATTCAATTGGTTTTGTTCCTTTCCCTTTCCAGCCAAGGATATTGAGATCAATTGTAGTTCTCCAATCCTTGTTGTGGCTAATCTGTCAACTCTTGCTGCATGAACAATCAAGGAGACCAGACCAGGGGACTGTGGGCAAGCAACTAAAATAGGGTAGGCCAGACTATGACAGTTCAAGGAAGTAGAGAACAGCAGCTGAAGTATGGGGATCACCAACAAGCCAGGAGTTTAAGTGAGGAGTCAGCCAGCCATATGGTTCTTGGAATTTTAAAAAAAAAAACAGATGGGTGTTGAACTTCTTTTTAATTGAAGTGTCAATGGGAAACAGTGCAAAAGGTGCTGCCAACAGTCAATTCAGTAATACTTTAAAAAGCATTTGGCTTAAATGCTGGGTGAGGCATATGAAAAATTTAAAGTGTATGTGATCAACCCACCGTTGGAGTCCATGGATGTGCCTCCCAAAATGTTGGACATCCCTTGACCTTGTGAAACTTCACTCTGCACCTCAATAGAGTAGGAATATATCGGCAGTCAAAGATTTACTAAAGTAGCGTCACGCATAAAAAAAAAATAAAATCAATTGTTTATTGGTTACAAGGCATTCTTTTAATTCATTCTTGGGATGTGGATACCACTTTAAAAGCCAGCATTTATTGTCAATCTCCAATTGCCCTTAAAAAGTGGTGAGTCTCCTTCTTGAACCACTGGAAGGTTTAGTGCAACTGACTGGTTTGCTAGGCCATTTCAGAGAATACTGATGTGTGGCTGGAGTCACATATAGGCCAGGTCAGGTAAGGGTGCAGATTTCCTTCCCTGATGGATGCTTGTGAACCAGATGGGTTTTTACAATAATCCCAGTAGTTTCTCGGTCACAACTACTGATATTAGATTCCAGATATACTTAATGAACTGCCATGATGGGATTTGAGCTCATGTCTCCTGGTCATTCATCCAGGCCTCTGGATTACTGGTCCAGTAACATGACCAGTACACGACCTTACCAATGTAAAACTATGAGATACAGATAATTAAGACCTTGCCTATATATTCAAGTAATTTAATCCAGTGCACATCTGCTGATAATCTGCTCCTGTGATGTAGTGTATGATACCACATCTTTACATCTTTATTACATCTTCAATTGTAGTTCCATCATACCTGTAGTTTAAAACAGTTAAATTTGTGACTGAAAAGGAATTGTATATTCTAAGAAACAAGCATGTGACAGAAAACTTAAGGCAATTAAAGTTTCACTATTTGTCTATGACTCCAGTAGCATCTGACTGGATTACTACTATACAACTCCTAGCTCATCAGTTATCCTCAATTGCCCTATATTTAGTAATGATTGCCCTATATTTAGTATGGACATGTCGAATTTTCCTCTTATTCTCCACCCTTCTTCTGAATGACTTTAATAGCTCCATTCTTACAAGTGTTTCTGATGCCTCAGCTTGCACACATCAAAAATAAGGATTTTTAAAAATGCAATATTTCATGTTTTGTACTTAACTGCATAAATTTGGCTAGTCTTATTTTCAGCATATAGGTGATTGAGAGGTGTCCTGGTCAAGGTGCTTAAAATGGTAAACGGATTCGACAGGGTAGATAATATACTATTTCCTCCAAGAAGGTATCTAGAAAAAGGGTGCACAATCTTACAATTAAATACAGGTTACTAAGAAGGGAAATCAGGAAGAGCATTTTCAAACAAAAGGTAATGAAAATCTCAGATCCTCTGCCCCAATGGATGTTGGGTCAATTGGATCTTTCAAGACTCTGATTGATAGACTTTCAGGTAAGAGTATCAAGGGATATGGAGTTAAGGAATTGAGGCATAGATTAAGCATGATCTAATTGAATGGCGGAGCAAGCTCAAGGGGATGAATGGCCTACTCCTGTTCCTATGTTTGTATTATATGGTATTAAATATTTGTAGAAAATGATACAGCATTGAACTAATCCCTAGTTCAAATACACATCTGGCACTTCACACTACCAAACATCAGAACTCTGATGAAAGCACTTGCCTGAAGCATCAACCTTTTTCTTTCAGACACTGATGCGGTTTTCCAATTTCATATAACCAGCTTTCGAGTTTGATTTTATTAGTTCTCAACAATACTTTGTTATGGTGGAGGAATGTGGCAGCCTAGCACAGGAGAGGCCGAGCTGAGATTCACAACAGCGAGGATGGGGATTTAGAGGTAAAGCACTGCGAGAAACTAAACTTTAAAATTCAGACAAAGAGAGGCATGGGTTGCTGCAGTAATGGCAAACCCAACAGCAGTGATTAAATCGAGAGGGATTTTCAAAAGAATGAGGGATGAGATTGTACTTCATGGTACATCAACATTGGGAGAACGCGCTGTTTTGTACCTTCCTAATTTGGGAAAAGGTTAAAAAGTTTATACAGTTTTTCTTGCTACCACACTTTTGAAAAAGGATCATGATCAGTGTTGTAACTAGATCTTATAAAGTTCTACACCGGGTTTCTATACTATCCCCATTTGAGAAGTCCCCAGGAGTACAATTATACCTCAGTTGTGTTGGGAGACAGCGTTCAGTACTTAGGGTGAAGTACTTGCGGTTACAGATCTGACACGTGTAGTGGCAGCAACTGAAGCAATTAGGAATGATGATCTGAGAGCATCACAATAGAAATGCATTGCACTTTAGCATGAACTTGCTTAAAATTTCACTATATAGGATATTGGTAGCAATGAACTACTAAACAAAACAAAAACAACAACAGAAGTAATTCTGTTGAAGGGTCATGAGGACTCGAAACGTCAACTCTTTTCTTCTCCGCCGATGCTGCCAGACCTGCTGAGTTTTTCCAGGTAATTCTGTTTTTGTTCTGGATTTCCAGCATCCGCAGTTTTTTTGTTTTTAACTACTAAACAAACCTGGTGGCAGCACTGGTGATGACTCTTGCCCTCTATCTAAATTAGCAATTCATTTATCACACCATTAGGCTCTGTAAGCAGTTCCCTGTTGCTATTCTGCCTGTCTTCATCCACATTTCTCCAACATTGAAACTATAACAACGTGCCCAATTTTTCTTCTTCAAACCCGATCGCTATTCCAATTGGGCAAGTGAAGGCAACAAACTCCGCTACCAATTTGGCTAAAAGGGCACAGGTGTGATAGTGAAGACAAGACCTTTCTCAGCTATGCTGGAAGCCAGAAGGTCATTAAGGAAAATATAGGGTCATTGAAGAATGTGGCAAGGCTAATTTGGGCAGAGTGCCAAGATAAGGCTGACATTTTTAACAGCTGCTTTTCATTATCCTTCACAATTGAAGTTTATTTACTTCAGTATGACTTTGGGCTTGGCCTAAATAGCCAAGTGGTTATGGTCCTGGGTTTGTAACCCCAAGGTCAAGTGTTCAAATCTCACAATGGCAAACTATGAAATAATGTAACCTCATCTGAATACAGATGGAAACGTGTTAACTCGAAAGAGTATCAAGAGTTCAAATCTCACAATGGCAAACTATGAAACATGTAACTTCATCTGAAACAGATGGAAACAGGTTTGTACTCGAAAGAGTATCAAGAGTTCAAATCTCACAATGGCAAACTATGAAACAATGTAACTTCATCTGAAACAGATGGAAACAGGTTTACTCAAAAGAGTATCAGGAGTTCAAATCTCACAATGGCAAACTATGAAACAATGTAACTTCATCTGAAACAGATGGAAATGGGTTTGTACTCAAAAGAGTTACTACACTATCACTGCTTGGCCTAAATAGCCAAGTGGTTATGGTACTGGGTTTGTAACCCCAAGAGCAGGAGTTCAAATCTCACAATGGCAAACTATGAAACAATGTAACTTCATCTGAAACAGATGGAAAAGGGTTTGTACTCGAAAGAGTTACAAGGTTGAAAACTGTTACAGGTGACCAAGAAACATTAAGCTTGGCCTAAATAGCCAAGTGGTTATGGTACTGGGTTTGCAACCCCAAGATCAAGAGTTCAAATCTTACAATGGCAAACTATGAAACAAACAGATCAAAAGATTTAAAAGATTATCAAGAGTGCAAAATCTCACCATGGCAAACTATGAAACAATGTAACTTCATCTGAATAGGAACAGATGGAAACGTGTTTGTACTCGAAAGAGTTACTTCACTATCACTGGATCAAAATCCTGGAACTCCCTTCCTAAAAGCATTGAGGGTGAGAAGCAGTTCAAGAAGGTGGCTTACAACCATTTGCTGAAGGGAAACTAGAGATGAGTAACAAACGCTGGCCTTTCCAGAAATGCTCACATCCCATGAACGAATGAAAAAAAAATTGAGAGTTAAAGGTGACAGTTTTTGCTCAAATTAGATGTGAAAGTGGTGTGAATGTGGAGGTGTAAATAGACATTGCAAGAATTACAGCTCCAAGTAGATCATGCTACTGACCCTATGATGTATTCAACCATGAGTGCTTAAAGAAATGCAGTTTGTGTCATCACGCAATTGGCTCAAATATTTAATTGCTCAGTGATGGTTTGGGATTGTTCGATTGGACTAGAGAGAGTTCCATGTGCTGCTTATATTTCAAAAGGGCAATAAGCCAGAGTTAGAAAACTAAGGCCAATAGCTTAACATCAGTTGTAGGGAAGTCGCTAGAAGGAAATAGCAGAGATGTCTTGCATGATCTTGAAAGAACAGGGGACTATTAAGGACCACAGCATGGTTTCTGGAACAAACTTGACTGGATCTTTTGCGAAGATATGAAGTTGGTAGACGATGGAAGCACTATTCACTACTCTATCACAACTTTCAAAAAGCCTTTGATAAATTGTTGCACAAAAGACTCAGTCTTGTGGGGCTGGTTACAATAGTGGAGAAAAAAGGCAATTACTCATGTCAGCCGCTCTCCTGAGGGCCGGTGACAACTGGAGTCCCAGAGAGATTGCTGTGAGGCCCATTACTCTTTACCACCTCTATTAACAATCGGACAGAAGACCTTGGAGGAACAGCCTGCAAGTTTGTGCCTGACACAAAGGTATGTAATGATGTAAAGGCCTCGGATGAACAGTAGTAGGCCATTCAGCTTCTCAGGTCTGCTCTGCCATTTAGTTAGATCATGGCTGGTCTCACCTCAACTCCATTTACTTGCCTTTGCTCTGTATCCATGACATGTACATTCAATAAAAAAATTATCAATCTCAGTCTTGAAGGCTCCAATTACCCTAACATTCACAACCCTTTGGAGCAAATTCCCAGATTTCTCCCACCCTTTATGTGAAAAAGTGCTTCCCGATTTCTCTCCTAAATGACCTAATTCTGATGTTAAGATTAAGCCCCTTTTGTTTTTGATTCCCCCAGCAGAGGAAACAGTTTCTCTATAGCCACCCCATCAAATCCTTTTAACATTTCAAACACTCGATCAGATCTCCCCGAATCTTCTACACTCAAGTGAACGCAAGTTAAGTTTATGCAACCTGTCCTCTTAAGTTAACCTCTTAAAGACTGATATTATTCTGTGCTGTACCCACTCCAAGACCGATATATATTTCCCGAGGTGCGATGCCCAAGTCTGTATGTCATACTCCAGATGGGAAGGACTAACCAATGTACCATATAGTTGTAGCCTGATTTCCTCAGCATTGTGCTGCAACCCCCTTGAGATATAGGTCGACTCTTCCATTAGCTTCTCTGAACCGGTCTACTGGCTTTTATTGATTTGTTTAATGATTTTGTACTTGAACTCCCAATACTCGTTGGATATCTACAGTTTTGTGTTTTTGAGCATTAAAACAAATAACTTCAATTTACCTTTCCTGGGTCCAAAGTGAATGGACCTCACATTTTCTCACTGAACTCTATTTACCATAGTTTTCCCACTTGCTAAATCTGTTTATGTTCCTTTTTTTCCTGCTTAATTTACCGTCATCTGGAATCTAGGCTATAAGAGGATCTAGGCACGATGGTGGAACGGACCTGTGTCTGGTAGATGCCTTTTAATGTAGCATGATGTTTTTGGGCTAGGGCAATTCTAAGGGCGTGTAGACCATGAACAGTTGCCCATTCAAGGCTGCAGAGTGGGTAAAGGACCTAGGGAACTGTCACTCATGAATGACTGAAGATTCATGAACAGTGTTGCAAAGCTGTTAAGCAAAACAAGTACAAGCCAGATCAAGGTCCTGTACATCTAGACTACTAGTTCCAACTTTGATTATTTTTCATAGTAGGGGATGTTAAGACTGTGGAAAAAGGTTCAGAGGAGGGCCACCTAACTGCTATACAATTTAACATCCCTTACTCATTGAGATACACCAAGGAAATCATTTTTTCCACTTTGGAAAAGCATAGTATTCAAGGGGATATGACTAAGTTCATATAAACTAATGAAGAGATTTGATTCTGCCCAAATGAATAGGTCATTTCAGCTAGACAGACATGGGAGGACTAAAGGACATCAACACAACTTACAAAAAGCATCAAGTTAAGTTAGGTCAGGAAGAACAAATTTTTACAGAAGTCATGGACCTCTGCAACAAGTTGCCAGTGCACAGAGTGAATCCACACGCACTGCAAGTGTTCAAAAGTGGGTTTGACAAGTTTCCACAAGCGGATCCCAAATTATAGCAGACAGGTGGGTTCATAAGAATGAAATATCAGTCACTGTGATCATCTGATACTTGCCCGAGTGGTGGTGGGGGATTAATTTTCCAAAGTATCTTTTCCCCAAATTGGCCATATTATTTTTTTCTCTTTTCCCCACTCTCTTCCCCAGAGATTGCATGCGTGCGTGTGTGTGTGTGTGCGCAATGGGCTTAATGATGTGCGTTAGCTACAACTTGTTGGGACAATACAGGTTCTATCATCCAGCTGGTCTCTTTCTGTGCCTTTTTTCACATATATCCCATTTTCTTCTGTCTTCACTGCAATTAACTTTACAATTTTAAGGGCTCAGGACCTGGTGGTATAATTTTTCCTACATTTTAGTATCATGGACAGTGCATCATGAATTTAGAAACTTCTTTTTTTAAAAACCTAATTTTTCAATACAAATCAGGGTATCATTCCCACAGCAGTAGCGGGGCTAATCAACTTAGACAGTGACAACTTCTGTTAAAAATCTATTGCAGCGGCTGAGATACATACATTTGAGGTAGCAGATTTTTTAGATTTAATTAAATGTGACAGAAAGGACCTGGGGACTTGGAGATATGAACCAGTGACGGGACCACTAATCAGATAATCGGTATTACTACCCTCCAGAGCTGCTGATACAGGCAGCATTGTGGTGCCCAAAAATACTACCTCAGAATGGTAGGAAATGAGTTTATACTTGTAATTTAGGAAGCAAAATGTTTACCATATAAAGGGCAGAACACTGGATTTCTGCTTTCAAGGCAAAACACAAAAATGGAGAACACAATTCCCAAATCAGACATTAAAAACTGGCCTCCCAGATCATAAAAACAGTTTGCTAACCAAAAATCAGTGTTTCTGATTGTTGGTAATAAACAGTCCACTGCATAGCATGGAGGCTGGCTGTGCTGTTAGAAAAGTAATAAAAGATGGATTGATCGATAAACTGGCCAGATGGATTAAAGAAAGTGATCAATTGAGTTTGAGCTGTCCCAGGTGCTCTTGCACACGTCCTAAAGTGCAATCAATGGATGCCTGTGAACACACTGCCTGGTCTTGTCAAGAACTGAGAGGAGGAATTCTTTTTAAGACTGGGAGATATTGACACTGTATACTAGAAGTAATAATTTAACAGATTTGGGTCTGTGATTCCTTAAAATCAAGTTCCCAACTGATGGAATGCTTCAAACAGTAACCAGGACTTTCTCACATGAAGGAATGAAAAACTGTCTAGTTTCTGTGCTGTAAATTCTATATATGGAAGAGTGACATTCACTGATCCTACTCACCTTCTAGGAGTAGATAGTCTGAGCAAGAGCAGAATTGACAAGATCTGAAGAAGGGAGTAATATCTGCATTATGTAGTGTTTTGTCAAACCAAAACTTTTCAATCCCTTCTTCAGGATGGGAGCAATTGGAAATAAGATTTTAATTTTGCTGAAGGCTCTTGAAGTTTGTGCTCATGCCTTATACTTATTGTCCAAGTGAAATAGATGAAATAGGTTGCATTTTGAAAGGTAATATCTTAAATTGATCGTTCATTATTTTAAAGACTTGTACCGTGCCTTTTCTCAGCCTTCTCTCCAGCAAAAATAAATTTACTCACTTGAACCATTCTTTATAACTAGTCTCCACAGCTGAGAATCACCCTGGTCACTTTTAAAAAGAATCATTGACTTTAAGAAGGTGGTCATTTGACCCACCATGCATGTGTTTGCTCGCTGAAAGAACTATGCTATCTCCGGCTATTTTTTCATACCCTAAGCTTTTCTTTTTCAAATATGTATCCAATTTCCCCTTAAAAACTATTATGGATTCTTTTAGTGATTATCTTAGCCTTATGACTTCTAACTACTGACTCACTGACCAGTGGAAATGGATTTAGTTTCTCTTTACCTCAGTGATACCTTATATCATCAGACCTCTTCTTAGCCATGTCTGTTCTGGTATAAAAAAAAGCCCCAGTTTTCTAGATTATCTTCATAGCTGAATCCTCTCATCCTTCGTATCACATTAATAAATCTCTCCACACCCTCTCATTGGCCTTGACATCATTCTAAAAATAGGCTGTTCAAAGTTGGGCGAACTGGCCTAGTCAATCATTTGTTTAGGGTTAGCATTAGTGCTTTGCTTTGACATTCAAAGTCCCCTTCTACAAAACTTATTTTTGGTCCTTAGTGTCAAATTCTGTTTGGCAACGCTCCTGTGAAGCTCCTTGGAACGATTCACCAAATTAAAGATGCTATGTGAATATAAGCTGTTGTCGTCTTGGTTCTATTTCTGTTTTATACATTCAGGGATGTGGGACTCATCAGCAAGGCCAATATTTATTGCCCATCCCCAACTGCCCCTTGACAAGGTGATGGTGAGCCGTTGCCTTGAACTGCTGCAATCCATGTGGTGTGGGTACACACACTGTGCTGTTAGGTAGAGTTTTTTTTCCTCGTGGTTAAATAGAAGTATCTAGACTACTTCAGATGGAAGTTAAAGAGTCTGTAGTCACATGTAGGCCAGACCAAGGAAGGACAGCAGGTTTCTTTCCCAGAAGGACTTTGTGAACCATGCAGGTTTTTACAACAATCCAGCAGTTTCATGGTCACCATTACTGATACTGGCTTTTACAGATTTATTTAATCAACTGAATTTAAATTCCCCAGCTACTGTGGGTGGGATTTGAATCATGCCTTTGGATGCTTAGTCCAAACTTCTGGATTATTAGACCAGTAACATATACATGTGCACTCTTCCTGGTATATATGCTTTCTCTCCACCCACACAGCTTCCTCTTGCTTTTAAAGATTTAGATAACTGAACCTCTGGCACACTCTGCTGCTTTACTCCTTTCAAGCCTTACTGTTCAGTTTATATTTTCTTATTAAAACATATCATCTCACATCCTTCCACAATCAAAAACTGTGATTAGAGCACCTCTCCTGTCAACTTTCTGTATTTCCTCGACATTCTAGAATGCAAGCCATCAGGACCTGGTGACTTTTCCACATAGTACTGAAAGCAAAATGATGGAACTATCCCCTTGGCTTTGGTCACCTCACCTAAACTGCTTCACCTTCCCCTTTCGTTTTCAGCATTACACGCTTCTCTTAAACCCAATGCAATATACTCATTTATTATGTATGTCATTCTGCAATCCTCCATGAAGATTTCCCTTTTAATCCCTAATCAGTCTCATCCTTTCCTTGACTATTAACTTTTCTGGATTCAACCTGGTAAACATTTACTGTTGCGATTGTGTGAGCATGTGGGACTGCACTGCCAGTTATATTTTATTTCTCTGGCTGGCACTCAGCTTCTCTCTCTCCATTCTCACTTCCACTGACAAGTAAGAGATAGCTAAGTGTAATTCTACTGTTAACACTATTCTCTTTCATTTAGAGAGCTAGATGATGGGGCAAGGACCAGAAGGAAAGCCACATTCAGGGCTAAAAAGAGCATGAGACAAGAGGAGTGAGCCACAAGGTGGCAATGAGTTTTTGCGAACCATGTGGAAGGTTGGTTGCAGGATAGAAAGAAGGAACATACAAGGTTTAACAGTTATGAAGTTCTGAAAAAGAGTAAGTTATGAGGAAGAGTCAATATGCCAAATCTTAACTTCAACAGAGAGGAGTTACAGAGAAAATGCGGGGATGAGGAACTGCATAAAGTGTCTGTGGTGTACTCGTATCAGCTGGCTCCGAATAACATCAATGCAGAGCAAAAGAAAACCGTTTAATTTTGTTTTTAAATTATATGAAACCTGAATCCATCCTACCTATCAGAGAAGACATACTGAAATTAATTGAACAGAAATGAAGAATCTGGCCTGTAAACATGCACCAATTTCATCATTTGTTGCCTTTGGATGTGGACATTGAGCAGATCAATAGGACTGGATTAAAAGAAAAAAAATATAAAATGAAAAAAAGGTAAGGCATTTTGTCCCTGCAGATGATAACTCATCAATAACATTGCCTCTGCTTTCTGAGGAGATTAATTACCTACAACTGTGAAAACAAACAAGACCAGAGCAAGTCAATTATTCTGCTTCAGAGCTGTGGGACCAATGTAACAAGGAATTCACAGGAATAGAGTACAACCACTGTGATCTTGTACAAACTCTTAAAAACACATTGATATCAACATCATAGAAAAGTTAAAAGCAGAATTTATGATCAAGAACTGTAAGACCGATTATAAACCCTTTTGAGTACAGGGAGTGAAATGTACTAAAACTCATTGACATCAAAATGACTGAGCTGATAGGCGCAGTAGATTTTTATATTATCAGCACAATTTAAGGTTAAAGTTCCAGCCAATTGGGAAATCTATCAAAAAAGGATGTTCCTGTTGAATAGAACAGCTTTTTCCCATTCCAAAAAATTTCAATGTTCCTTTCATGTATCAATGATAGCTGTGGGCGTGGGCAAGAGGGATTTCTGCTGATCCCTTCTGCCCTGCTGATTACCATACAGTAAAAGCAAGGTTATACAACAGTCAACACAGAGCTGCTGAATAATCTTCAGACTGCTGTGGCAGATTTACAGTTACCTTGTGCTGTACTTTTTCTCTGCCCAATTTTATTACTGTGAGGTGAAGATAAAAACTGCTCTTATTTACTCCTATCCTTTCTATCCCTGACCTGCTTTAATACTATCTACCCAGATAAGCACTCGATTGTCATCAATGTGCTTTGACACGTTGCAGCTTGCTAGTAAAAGTCGACAATTCAATGGACAGAGTGAAATACTGGATCAAATTAATTTCAACTTTCTGCATTTAAAAAGTGATTATTTTGCCCAGTCTACCAGCAGTTTATTATTACAGTAGAATTCAGTTACCAGTATACTTATTAGTTTACCCAATACATTAAAAGATGAACGCATGGATCAGGGACATGAGCAGTGTGTCATCCTCAGGGTTCTTTAAGCTATCTTTATACCGGTCTGCTGTTGGTTCAGATTCTGGGAGATTGGCACAATAAAGCAGATTCCAGAGTTGACACTGTTAAATTGGGGCTTCCTTATCCCGACAGCAAAATGATTGGGCATATGAGCCCCCTTAGGGAGCTAGTCTGAACTGAGGACTTGAGCAAACCTAAATTGATTTGTAAAATATCAAAAACTCCAAGACATGAAATTGGGTGAGGAAACAAAAATAGCAGTGAAATTTCCAGCATGTCAAGATACACAATGCAAAAGAATACACCTCAGCAGAGAGTGGCTTCCAGGTTTTAGCACTAAGGTGTACTGAGGACATCAGACCATGAGAGCTCCAATAGTGCTGAACATTATCATTTAAGTCATGCTACATTTAAATCTTTTGATTTAATTAGTTAGTATGCAGGTACAGCAGGTAATTAAGAAGGCTAATGGGATGCTATTCTTTATTGTGAGAGGGCTTGAACATAAAAGTAAGGACATGATGTTTCAGTTATACTGAGCATTGGTGAAACTTGCACCTCGAATACTGTGTGCAGTTTTCGTCTCCTTATTTAAGAAAGGATGTAAATGCATTGGCGGTGATTCAAAGGTTTACGAGATTGATACCTGGAATGAGTGGGTTGTCTTACGAAGGAAGGTTGGATAGAATGGGCTTGTTTCCATTGGAGTTTAGAAGAGCGAGGGGTGATTTGATCGAAGCATACAAGAACCTGAACGACCTTGACAAGGTGGACTTAAAAAGGATGTTTCCTCTCATGGGTAAGTCCAGACCTAGGGGGCACTATTTTAAAATTAGGGGCCGCCCTTTTAGGACAGAGATGAGGAGAATTTTTTTCTGAGTGTTGTGTGACTTTGGAACACTGCCTCAGAAGTTGGTGAAGGCGAGGTCATTGAATATATTTAAGGCAGAGGTAGATTGATTCCCTTGCCTAATGAGAATCTAAGGTTATCGGGGTTAGATGGGATTGTGGAAATCAAAACAAGATGATCAGCCATGATCTTACTGAATGGCGGAGCAGGCTCTAGGGGCCAAATGGTCTACTTCTGCTCCTATTTTGTATGTTCTTATGATGAGTAGTGAGAACTACACAAGTACTTACCTTATATATTTCTACTTGTGGGGCTTGGCGGTTGATATTCATGCATTCCACCAGCAAAGGCAGTTTTATTCTCCAATCACCCAGTAACCACTAGTTATTTGGCTGTGCACCATCCTATCTAAGAGGATGAGAGGGGATTTTTTTTTTGTGTGGGATTTCAGGGCAAGAGAAAGGCAAGTCAACACGAGAAAAGTTTTACTGGAAAGTTAACTTTTGAAAAATAATCAATATAAAAGCTACACAATTTTCTTAACCTTGAAGCCAATTTCCAATTGATTTTCTGAAGCATTTTAGATATTGGAGAAAAACAAGGTTACAATGTGTTCACAGTTTACTCTGAAGCATCAACAAAAACAACTTGCAATTCCATAGATCCTTCCCAGTCTAGAATCAACCTGGGCAGCAAGTTCTAGGCTGAGCTGAGCTGAGCCAAGTCAAAGATCATGCAGTATCTAATGACATAAGAAGTTAATAAAGGTAGTCTTAATGGTCACCGTTTCTGTGGGAAGATCCCTTTCAAATACTGATGTCCAAAATGCAGAGAGGAGCAGGAGGCAGAGAAGGGGAAGAGGAAACCACAGAATCTCAGCAATGTGAATGACCAAAGGTTCTCCTTGCTGGATTGCTGGAGGCCCCTGGAAGGGTCACAAGGTCAGAGTTCTCCTCATCTGGGATTGGGTGCACCACACGCTCAAGTAATCTGTATTGTAGTCAAGTATAGTTTTCTGTATTATTAACATTTATTGACTAGGTAGCAAGTTACTTCTGTTGCTGCATTCAAATAATATTTTTGCAATACTGCCACAATTTTCCTTGGAGTAGCTGACTGTTCTTGAAAATTAGGACTGAGCATATAAGCATTTGCATGGGTTTCAGAAGCACCAAGGGATCCTTGGCAATGTGACAGTATATGGAGAGAGTCCCTGGGAATGTATCAGTATTCGTCAAGGGGAGCATTTCCTACACAAAAACAGAATTACCTGGAAAAACTCAGCAGGTCTGGCAGCATCGGCGGAGAAGAAAAGAATTGACGTTTCGAGTCCTCGTGACCTTTCAACAGAACTGAGTGAATATTAGGAGAGGGGTGAAATATAAGCTGGTTTAAGGTAGGGGGGTGGGGGGTTTGGGGGGAGAGAAGTGGGGGGGGGGTGGTGGTGTGGTTGTAGGGACAGGCAAGCAGTGAAAGGAGCAGATAATCAAAAGATGTCACAGACAAAAGAACAAAGAGGTGTTGAAGGTGGTGATATTATCTAAACGAATGTGCTAATTAAGAATGGATGGCAGGGCACTCAAGGTACAGCTCTAGTGGGGGTGGGGTGGAAAGACTAGCAGGGCATAAAAGATTTAAAAATAATGGAAATAGGTGGGAAAAGAAAAATCTATATAAATTATTGGAAAAAAACAAAAGGAAGGGGGAAGAAACGGAAAGGGGGTGGGGATGGAGGAGAGAGTTCAAGATCTAAAGTTGTTGAACTCAATATTTAGTCCGGAAGGCTGTAAAGTGCCTAGTCGGAAGATGAGGTGCCGCTCCAGCACCTCATCTTCCGACTAGGCACTTTACAGCCTTCCGGACTGAATATTGAATTCAACAACCTTAGTTCTTGAACTCTCTCCTCCATCCCTACCCCCTTTCCGTTTCTTCACCCTTCCTTTTTTTTTCCAATAATTTATATAGATTTTTCTTTTCCCACCTATTTCCATTATTTTTAAATCTTTTATGCCCTGCTAGTCTTTCCACCCCACCCCCACTAGAGCTGTACCTTGAGTGCCCTGCCATCCATTCTTAATTAGCACATTCGTTTAGATAATATCACCACCTTCAACACCTCTTTGTTCTTTTGTCTGTGACATCTTTTGATTATCTGCTCCTATCACTGCTTGCTTGTCCCTACAACCATATCACCCCACCCCCCCGATTCTCTCCCCACCACCCCCCCACCTTAAACCAGCTTATATTTCACCCCTCTCCTAATATTCACTCAGTTCTGTTGAAGGGTCATGAGGACTCGAAACGTCAACTCTTTTCTTCTCCGCCGATGCTGCCAAACCTGCTGAGTTTTTCCAGGTAATTCTGTTTTTGTTTTGGATTTCCAGCATCCGCAGTTTTTTTGTTTTTATTGGAGCATTTCCTACAGTGTACAAAAATTTGCAGGGCTTTCCTTGGAATGTCAACGTTAATGGGGGTGGGGGGAGAAGGGGACAATGGTGTTATTATTTGCGAGGTAACATGCCAATGTTTTCAGGGAGCTCCCTCTGCACAGGCAAGATTGACACCACTTTAACGTATTGCTAACTAAAACAGATGCATATTACAAGCATATGCGCTCCATTTCAAGTGAAAACACAATAGAACATGTAATTTGCAAAGAAAGAAATGAACATAAAATAAAAGCTTAAAGTAAATTAAGCAAACGTGCATTAGGATTTAATTAATATTCAGATAAATGCACTAAAGTGTAGTCAGCTAGAGAGGGAGGTTTTAAGGATTTGAGGTGAGGTGAGGGAGAACAATCAGAATTCCTGCTCCTAATCACCATTTGGTGACCCCTGCTGGAAAATGAATGCTTGTTTAGATGTCGTGTGGAGATGAGATGGACTCAGCTGCGAGTCTGTCTTCCCCCTCCCATGGTTGAATACCTGCCAACAGTTATACATGAAAAATGTTCATGACATACTGCAGCATCTCATCCAAAACTACCCCTACCCAAACACCTTTCAGGAGAGAAGAAAACAAAATCTAAAACTTATTACCACAAACTTGCTGTGGCAGGGTTCAGTAGAAATGGATACTTTTGATTTATTTAAAAGCACAAGAAATAAAACCAGTATCACAGTTAACCACAGACATAGCCTGACAGCCATATTTATATACCACAAAACAATAATGATTATTGATTCACTTTATGTCGCTCACAACAAAACCTCATTTCATTTTTTTCTGAAGCATTGTTTCTTGTCAAAGTGCCGGAATTACATGGCTATAATTGGGCAACAGTCAGAATCTGTAACACTAGGAGCAATGATCAGACTTGATGCATTGGCTGCCACAACCTTGCTCAAACCAGTTATTGATCCAAGTTTCATTACCGAGGTCAATAAAGAAGGGGAAATATTTAAAAAAAAAGAAAATCTTCTCTGCTGACAGTCTCTGATACCCGATTCCACAAAAACTATTTCTTGCTGACAGCCCACTGACAAAATATATTTGAGCTCTCCTCTAATACGTCACATCAGCAGTTTGGAAAGAGCTTTGCTCAAATTCCTTACTTATTAATGGAGGGAATTGAAATAAACCAGGGGAAAGTTGACCCAATCGCACAATTAAAAACAAAAAAAAATCACCTTGAGAAAGAGCTCATTATCTTCAATATCACCATAGACATAAAAAAATTCCCAAATTCATTTTCTTAATTGGTTTAATTCAATTGTTTAGTGACCTTTCCAACGTTATTCCTAGAGCAACGGCTTGCATTGTTATGCAGTAGGACAGCAGCATTTGAGTTGACAGGTTTTAATGTTATATTGGGTAGCGCTCTTAATTCATCACCTGAACTTTCTTCCGCCAAGACTGAAAAACTCTGTAACTTTGATTTGAGAGTTTTGCAACGCTAAATGCTCTCTTCAGACAACTGAAGTTTTTGAAAGTGGGGAGGTGATGGGGGTGCTGGGCAGTAAGGTGGAGTGGGAGGAGGGCTATGATTGCATTGTTGGGCATTTCTGGCAGTTTAAAATAATAGTAGGAAAATGTTATTTACAGCTATTAAGCTTTATTGAATCTGTTAGACATCATTGTGATAAATGGAGAGAAGAATCAATATATAAATATAAGATAGTCAATAAAAATCCAATTGGGAATTCAGAAGAAAGTTCTTTACACAGAGTGGTGTTTTATTAATGGGGCAAAGAGTACAAGAGCAAGGTGGTTATGATGAACTTGTACAGCCTCAGCTAGAGTACCATGTCCAATTCTGGGCACTGCACTTCAGGAAGGATGTGAAGGCATTAGAGACTGTGCAGAAAAGATTCACGGGAAAGGTTCTAGACATGAGGAGCTTCAGTCATGAAGACAGACTGTTTAAGTTGTAACTGCTTTCCATAGAGAAAAGGTGGTGGAGAGGAGATTTGATAGAGGTTCAAAATCATGAGGGGTCTGGACAGGGCAGATAGGGAAAAACTGATCCCACTTGCGAAAGGATTGAGAATGAGAGGGCACAGATTTAAATTAATTCTTAAAAACAGCAAAAGTGATGAGTAAAAACGTGTTCATGCAGCGAGTGGCACTGCCTGAGACTATGATGGAGGGAGGTTCAATTGGAGCATTCAAAAGGGAATTAGACTGTTATCTGAAAGGGAAGAATGTACAGGGTTACGGGGAGAAGGCAGGGGAATGGCACTAGCTGAGTTGCTCATTTGGTGAGACGGTGCAGATATGATGGGCCAAATGGCCTCCTTCTGCGCTGCATCAATTCTGTGAATGTGGAACTTGCTACGCAGAGTAGTTGAGACGAATATTTCTGATATACATGCTGCCCCTTGGCAATATTATCCAAAGGCACGGCATTAGTTTTCACATGTATGCTTATGATACCCAGCTCTACCTCACACCACCTTTCTCGGCTCCTCCGCTGTTGCTAAATTATCAGACTTCTTCTCTGACTTCCAGTACTGGATGTGCAGAAATTTCCTCAAATATTGGGAAGACTGATGCCATTGTTTTCGATCCCAGCTCCAAAATCTGTTTCCCTAATTACGAACTCCATCCCTCTCCCTGGCAACTGTGAGATTAAGCCAATCTGTTTGCAACCTTGGTGTCACATCTGATTCTGAGATGAACTTCTGGCCTCATATTCGTGCTATCACTAAGACCACCTTTTCTCACCACCGTAACTTCGCTCAACCTTCCCCCCCACCCCCCCCCCACCCCGGCCTCAAACCTTCACCCTCAGCTCATCTGCTGCTGAAACCCTTATTCATGCCTTCGTTACCCCTAGACTTGACCATTCCAATGTACTCCTGGCTGGTCTGCCACATTCTACACTCTATAAATCTGAGCTCATCCAAAACTCTGCCGCCTGTGTCTTAACTCGCAGCAAGTCATATTCCCTATCACCCCCGTAATCACTCACCTACACTGGGTCCCAATCAAGCAAAGTATTTATTTCAAAATTCTCATCCTTGTTTTCAAATTCCTCCATATCCTCACCCCTCCCTATCTCTGTAACCTCCTCTAGCCCAAAGCCCTCCGAGATATCTGCACTCTAGTTCTGGCCTCTTGTGCATTCCCAAACATAAGTATTCCATGACTGGTGGCGGTGTCTTCAGCTCTCTAGGCTCCAAGCTCTGGAATTCCCTCCCTACACCTGTCTGCCTCACTTTCCTCCTTTACACCTACCTCTTTGATGAACCTTTTGGTCACCTGACCTAATATCTCCTCATGCAGCTGTGTGTCATACTTTGTTTTATAATGCTCCCGTCACTACATTAAAGGCGCTACATAAATATAAGTTGTTATTGTTGAATACTATAGGTGTATTTAACAGGAAGTTCAATAAATAACAAGGGAGAATGAAACGGAAGCTTATGCTGATAGGGTTAGATGAAAAGGGTGGGAGGAGATTCATGTGGAGAATAAACACCTAGACATCTGGAGTGAATGGCCTATTCCTATACGGAATAATCTAGATAATGCAGCTCTCTGACATTTTGTTACTGTATCCTCAGGCATTATGAGGAGCAGTTCAAATACAGCAGTGATTCAGACCTCCACCTCCTGTATCATCAGGAGGTTCTCAGCCTAAATGCTTAATCCAGAGTTTATAGGTGCATGAAAGTATCGGTACGAGCACCTGCCACACAGTCCTTGTGGAGACAAAGTCCCACCTTCACATCGAGAACAACCGCCATCGTGTTGTGTGGCACTACCAACGAGCTAAATGGGATAGATTTCGAACAGATCTAACAACTTAAGACTGCACACCTTGGGGCATTGTCAGCCATCAGCAGCAGCAGAATGGTACTCGAACACAATCTGTAACCTCATGGCCTGGTATATCCCCCACTCTACCATTACCACCAATCCAGGGGATCAACCCTAGTTCAATAAGAGTGTAGGAGGGCATGCCAGGAGCAGCACCAGGCATACCTAAAAATGAGGTGTCAACCTGGTGAAGCTACAACACAGGACTACCTGCATGCCAAACAGCATAAGCAACAAGCGATAGACACTGCCAAGCAATTCCACAACCAACGGATCAGATCTAAGCTCTGCAGTCCTGCCACATCCAGTCGTGAATGGTGATGGACAATTAAACAACTCACTGGAGGAGCAGGCTCCACAAATATCCCCATCCTCAATGGAGGAGGAGCCCGGCACATCAGTGCAAAAGATAAGGCTGAAGAATTTGCTACAATCTTCAGCCAGAAGTGCCGAGTGGATGATCCATCGCACCTTCCTCCAGAGGTCCCCAGCATCACAAGGTGCAAGTCTTCAGCCAATTCGATTCACTCCATCTGATATCAAGAAGCGGTTGAAGGCACTGGATATTGCAAAAGCTATGGGCCCTGACAATATTCCGATAGTAGTACTGAAGAATTGTGCTCCAGAAATTGCATTACTCCTAGCCAAGCTGTTTCAGTACAGTTACAACACTGGCATCTACCCAGCAATGTGGAAAATTACCCAGGTATGTCCTGTACACAAAAATCCAACCTGGCCAATTACCACAAATCAGTCTACACTTGCTCATCAGTAAAGTAACGGAAGGGGTCATCAACATTGCTATCAAGCAAAACTTTCTTAGCAATAACCTGTTCACTGATGCCCATTTTGGGTTCCGGCAGGTCCACTCAGCTCTTGACCTCATTACAGCCTTGGTTCAAACATGGACAAAAGTGCTGAACCCCAGAGGTGAGGTGGAAGTGACATGCCCTTGACATCAAGGCCACTTTTGACTGAGTGTGGCATCAAAAAGCCCTAATAAAACTGGAGCCAATGGGAATCAGGGGGAAAACTCTCCGCTGGTTGGAGTCATACTTAGCGCAACAGAAGATGGTTATGATTGTTGGAGGTCAGTCATCTCAATTCCAGGGCATCACTGCAGGATTTCCTCAGGGTAGTGTCCTCGGCCCAAACATCTTTAGCTGCTTCATCAATGACCTTCCTTCCATCATAAGATCAGAAGTGGGGATGTTTGCTGATGATTGCACAATGTTCAGCACTACTTGTGACTCCTCAGATACTGAAGCAGTCCATGTCCAAATGCAGCAAGACCTGGACAATATCCAGGCTTAGGCTGACAAGTGGCAAGTAACATTTGCTCCACCACAATGCCAGGCAATGACCATCTCCAACAAGAGAGAATCGAACCATTGCCCTTTGACATTCAATGGCATTACTATCACTGAATCCCCCACTATCAACATCATGGGGGTTACCATTGACGAGAAACTGAACTGGACTAGTCACATAAATACTGTGGTTACAAGACCAGACTCGGAATTATGCGATGAGTAACTCACCTCCTGACTCCCCAAAGCCTGTCCACCATCTATAAAGGCACAATTCAGGAGTTTTATGGAATACTCTCCACTTGCCTGAATAAGTGCAGCTCCAACAACAGTCAAAGAGCTTGACACCATCCAGGACAAAGCAGCCTGCTTGATTGGCACCCCATCCACAAATATTCACTCCCTCCACCACCAATGTACAGTGGCAGCAGTGTGTACTATCTACAAGATGCACTGTGAGAATTCATCAAGCCTCCTTAGGCAGTGCCTTTCAAACCCACGACCACTACCATCTAGAAGGGTACAATGGGATTTGCACCAACTAGAAGTTCCCCTCCAAGCCATCCACCATCCTGATTTTTAAATATATCACCGTACCTTCACTGTCACTGGGTCAAAATTCTGGAACTCCCTTCCTAACAGCACTGTGGATGTACCTACACCACATGGACTGCAGCAGTCCCATAAGACAACTCACAACCAAGGGCAGTTAGGGATGAGCAACAAACACTGGCAGTTCCAGCGACCTCCACACCCCATGAACGAATAAAAAATTACACTGGATTCAGACATGAATCCTGAATACATACATCATGCACCCTCAATGATGTAATCAACCGTGAGACTCAGTGGGGTTGGAAATCAAAGCTGCAGGGGCATCAGACAGCAGATCCAACAGCTGGCAAAACCCACTCCTCATCAATAAAATGCACTGGTCCACTTGCTTAATAGAAAATCAAAATTCTGTTACTCTACTTAATAGCGTACTGCTGAAGGCAGCTCGTAAAATTAAAAAGCCTCTAAGGGAAATTTCCTGTGTGCAGGAAGAAATTAGTACAATTTGCGATGAGATCATTCACTGGTTCATTGATAAATGTTCTAGTCCACAAAAGTGAATGAGGCCACTCAGTATGATACGTTACCTACCCAGGACAATCTCAACACATAAGCTTCAAATCATGGAAAAGTGTAATGACTGAGATGAATCCAGATTAATGAGCAATGTTGAGCTGCGGTCAATTATTTGAAATGAGTTCTGCACATTTCTGTTTAACCCCTGTCTATGTGGCAACTCAAGCTGGGGTATAACTCCACAAACGGTGACCACTCTCATCCAAGTGGCCATTCATCATCTGTGGGCCCAGAGAATGAATGCCAGTAGGTTTATTCACCACAAGAGGCACCTGAGTGGGGTTGGAGGGATGGGAAGCAAAGGATGCATCACAATCCTTGAACTTGCCCTATTCCACACATGCATACTTTCTAGCAGGAACCACTGATTTTGATTGCAAGTTGAACTCACACTAATTTTTACCTATCTCCAACCCAGTAATATTGAATCCTCGGTTTTTATTGCTCCGCCACTGGCGGGCATGCTTCCAGCTGCCTAGGCCCCAAGTTCTAGAATTCTCTTACTAAATCTCTCAACCTCTCTACCCGTCTCTCTCCCTGAAACTGCTCCTTAAAACATACCTCTTTGCGAAACTTTCGGCCACCAGTCCTAATAGCTCCTTGTATCTCGGTGTAAAATTTTACTTGATAACGCTTGTGTGTGGTACTTTGGGATGTTAAAGGATGTTATTACATTAAAGGCACTATACAAGCTGTTAGTGGTCAAGCTACATTACCAAGAATGTAATAAGATTTTGCTTTCTGCATTAAAGTCCAGTCAGTATGATGTAAGGTAGACATAAGGTAAAGTGCCATCTAAACTGTCCCAATAACGTGTCATAACTATTGTCTCATCACCAGCATCAGTTATTGCTTCACCATGACATTTCCACTTCCTAGACCTGACATCTTTATGACCATCTCAAAGTGAGATTGTCAATTTAATGTCAATTAACTATGAATTATGAGCATCATTGTGCTTTGGACTCATGTTTAATAGGAAGTAGGTTGAGACTGCCCCAGACTCATTATCAGTGAGAGGAGACAGTCATCCCATCAGTCTGGGTCAGATTCAAACCAAAGTCCCCAAGGTGAAAGGACAGCAAGCTATAAAGTCCTATAATTGATTGAGATAAGAGATGAACAACATTGCTAGGAAATTGGACTTTTTTTTGCACTTTGCATCTACTACATGCAGCAGCAGCACTAGTACAGAATGAATCTTGTATGTCCCAAACAATATCTGAACAACCAGTGCATATATGGACAAAAATGCGCCATTAGGACAGCATGATAATGTTTTCTCACATACTATGCTGTTTTTCTTACTTGTCCTAAAGGCCACTTCACCCCACTCAACACATTATAGGAATATGGTCCTCAATTACCTCACCCTCATTTATTGGGTGGGAGGCACAAAGAATAAACCACCTCTGAATCTATTACTCTCATCATCTATACCTAATGATGTCTGTTGATCTACCCTATTTCTCTCATTCATTTCAATCTGGTCTTGCCCCGTACTGTGGGGCTAAGCCCTTCACTGAAGTTCCGCAAAAATACATGGCTGCAGTTGACTCATACCATGTCCTCATTGCAATTACTGCCTCGTTGCAACTTGTGGGCAGATGGTGGGTTCTTGCGGGATTCACACTAAAATAGAATATCTTATGACTGTTATGTTTGAATTCCATTTTTGTATCTGGATTGGCCCGAACAGATCCTGCTCAAGTGTTCAATTTAGGAGGACTGATTTCAACTGATTTTTAAAAATCAGATCTTGTCACTGGGTGTGTTAAAACCAGGGGGTTTAAGAGCGAGCTTTGTTATTATGAAACGATACAGCATTTTGATTTTTAAAAATTTGAATAAGCACACAAATAGCAGATTTATATCATGAAAGATTCCTCATACATTGCGATACATAACTACATATAAATTATATTTACAGAGGCTTATGATATTGAAGCATCTCAAATGCTTTACACGATTAATTGCTTTTTTGGACAGTAGAGTAAGCAGATGCACAGGATGGCCGTATCTCCAAGGGTATGCCATAGAGGGTTGAGCCTATACCAAGAGGCCAATAGGATGCCAAAAGCTCCGATTCAAGGATGTTGTCAAAAGGGACTTGAAAGCCCTTAGCATGAATCACGACTCCAGCTGACAACCGATGCAAACTGCGACACCAGCTGTGGGCTATAGTGCATGACAACGTGGTTCCAGAAGCTCCAAAGCTGATGCCAGCCTTGAAAACAAGGTGTCAGCAGAGATCATCCCGCACCACCAGAAAAGGACAACTTCATGTGTGGTGCTTGTAGCAGACTTTACCTGTCCAGAATCGGCTTGTTCGACCATTAAAATGATCTCATTTGATTGTGCCAAAATTCTGAGGCTGCATCCTCATCATCTCTCACAGATGGGAAGACGCCAGTCAAGGATGCAGGCATCAAAAGGCAACTTTGACACTAGTGTTTACAATTCAAACTATTCCGCAGTTTGAGGAAAATAGATCCCTCTAAGCTAATACATACCTTTTCTTTGACACTTGTTTCATACTGAAACAACACAATCAAAATCACAAATGACATTCGATATGACTGTGAAAGGTAAACTATCCTCCTTGTCCTTTTCAGCCTGTCAGCAGCCTTTAACATCATGGCATCATCATTCTCTTCCATCGCCTCTCCACTGTCATCTAGCTGAATGGGACAGCTCTCAGCTGGTTCCATTCTTATCTACCTAACCGCAGGCAGAGAATCACTTGAAATGGATTCATTTCCCACTCTTGCACCCTTACCTCTGTGTTCCCAAGGGTCTATCCTTGGTCCCTTCCTACTCATCTACATGCTGCCCCCTGTTGCATCATCCACAAACACTGTCAGTTTTCACAGATATTTTGATGATACCCAGTTCCACCTCATCACCATCTCTCTCGACTCCTTCACTCTTGCTAAATTATCAGATTGTTTGTCCAGCACCCACTACTGGATAAGCAGAAATTTCCTCTAACTAAACACTGGGAGCAACAAACCCTCCATCTTTGGCCCAGTTACAAACTCTGTTCCCTAGCTACCAACTCCATCCCTCTCTCTCACCAGCATGTTCGCAACCTTGTCATAATTTACCCAGAGACGAGCTTCCATCCACAACTCAGTGCCATCATTAAGGTTGCCTATTTCTACCATAACATCACCCGACTCTACCCCTGATTCAGCTCATTTGATGCTAAAGCCCTCATCTTTACTTCTGTTACCTCCAGACTTACCTACCCCTTGCTAGTTTCTCACATTCGTGCCCCTGTAAATCGAGATCATCCAAAACTCTTGTTGCCCATATTCTTACACTTATTCCTATTCACCTATCCTTGTGTTCACTACAAGCAAAGCCTTGTTTTTAAAATCATCATTGTTTTCAAATCTCTCCCTGGGCCTTGCCTCTTCCTATCTCTGCAATCTTCTCCTGCCCCACACCACTCAGATCTCTCCGCTCATCTAATTTTGTCCTCTTGCGCATCCCTGATTTTTAACTGCCCCACCAATGGCAGCCATGCCTTTAGCTGCCTGAGCCCTACGCTCTGGAACTCCCTCCATAAACCTCTCCATCTCCCTTCATTTAAGGGCCTCCTTAAAACCTTTCTCTTTGACCAAGCTTTTGGCTATCGGCCCTAATATCACCTTTCATAGTTAAGTGGCAAATTTTGCTTCATAACGCTCCCGTATCACCTCAGGACGTTTATGTTAGATGGATGAATAATTGATTTACTAAAAAATTATCATGGCAGCAGATGCCAAATTGTGATGACGGTACAAATAAAATATGATCCTAATTCATGACATAGTTATAGACCGTCATTAAAATCAAAGTATGAAATAAAAAGACTGCACAATTATGATCATTTCAGCATACCATTAATTACAATATGTTGCAAAATGCAGGGTTCCTTAATTCACAAAATAGAAATAAAAGGTCTTAAAGTACAAAGATTGTAAGTTGTCAGCGTTCCCTCAGTACTGCACTAGTGTCGGACAGATTTTATATTTGAGTCTCTTGAGTAGGACTTGAATCCACAGTCCTCTGACTCAAAGGTGAGAACATAAAAGCTAGCAGCAGGACTAGGCAATTCAGCCCCTCGAGCCTGCCCCGTCATTCAATACAATCATGGCTGATCTCATTTTGGCCTCAACTCCAATTTCCCGCCCTCTCCCCATAACCTTTCAACCCGTTACTAATTAAAAATCTATCTATCTCCTCTTTAAGTTTATTCAGCATCCCGGCATCCACTGCACTCTGGGTTAGTGACTTCCACAGATTCACGACCCTTTGAGAAAAGTAATTCCTCCTCATCTCGGATTTAATCTACCACCCCTTAGCCTAAAACTATGGCCTCTCGTTCTAGAATGCCCAATAAGGGGAAACATCCGCTCCACATCTACTTTGTCATCTACTTTAGCATCTTATATACCTCAATTAGATCTTCTCTCATTCTTCTAAACTCTAGTGGGGGTGTTACCCACTGAACCATGCCTGACACAGGCCACTTTAACCTAACCTGCGGGGTAGAAATGGACAGAGTTGGGTCAGCCGATGGTTCTTGGGAGAATAAAATCAAACAGGGCATTGAATGCTGAAATGTGCTAATGCTCAGGTTGGAATGTGTTTAAAAAAAAGGGCCAGATGACATGAAATGAGTGATTCGTTAGTATTTATCAACATCATCTAAATGTTGAGATAACTATCCGGAAATATATTTTGTAGCACAGATATAAAATATGTAACCATAACATATCAAACATTTGAATTTGCTCTAACTAATGACTATCAGTAAAAAGATCTGTGGAAGGAAATAGAGGCCTTTGGAATGTGGATCATCGAATCATATGTTAATAATTCCATAAACAGACCATAAGACCAATGAAGAGATGCCTGAAATCACAAGAACAAAAAGAATTAAAAAGTCACATCCAGAAAAGAAAACGTCAGTATTTCGACCATTTGATCAGACCTGAAAAACTACAGTGATCTCTTCTCGAAGGCAAGGTGGAGGGCAGCAGAAAGAGGGCTCGGCCTGGATTGGATAACGGACATCACAGAGCGATTGTAGACGAACCAAGTTGGATGTGAGAAAATGGCGCAAGACAGGTGAACATGACGTACCCTGACAGAAGATCTCCTGTCAGGAGTAGCTACAAGCAGCAGCAGCAATGTCACAACAAATTCATTTACTTAGGAAGATGCTACATATGTCTTCAATTGTCCCTCCCTAAACCTCTCCACCTCTTTTATCTCCCTCACCTCCTTTCAGATGCTCCTTAAAACTCATCTCTTCGACAAAACTTTTAGTTACCCACCCTAACATCTCCTCCTTTGATTCATTCTCAATTTTTGACTGACTGTGCTTCCATGAAGTGCCTTGAGGTGTTTTTCTATGTTAAAGTTATGACAGTCTAAATTGTTTAATACTGAAAACACTACAATTGGCTTCAGTGATGAATGAAAACTGGGTGAGTGTTCCCCTTCCTCACTCTAACCCAGTGTTGGGAGTATGCTCACACACTGACAAAGGGTTTGAAGAGAGCCCACCCTGGCTGTGACAGTCCCACTGAAGAACAGCCTGCCAACAATTCCTGACTGTGCTTGGCCAAATAACCAATGTACCAGAAAGTGGCCAATCACTATGAAAGCATAGCACAGCACAAGAGGAGAGCAGACTACTGATTGAGGAGTGGGGGTTTAGTCTTTCTAACTTTGTTTTAGGAATCCAGATCAATGTACAAGCCTAAAACTAACAAGATGTCCATAAATGCAACAATTCAAATGGTTTTGCATGTTTGTGGAGGAAAAAAATGGGTGGTCGCATGAGCAATAGTAACCTGAGCAGCTGAAACATCGAAGGAGAGCTGTACAATTATAGCTACACAATCTGCAAGTTCTGATATTAGAATACACAGCTTTAAAACAGATAGAATTTGCAGCAGTATTAACAAGGGGCAAAACTGCCTTGCATACCATATGAAAAATCCATACATTTTATTGGATTCCTGATGAAGATGATGATTATGGGTAATTCAAGGATAATTATCACAAACATGATACTATCAGAGAAAATAGATTAATAATGATGCCTGTATTTAGAATTAGGAAGGTGGGTAAAGTTTTACGGGAGTGATAATGTTATGCAATATTTTGCATTATTCCAACTTAATGATAAGCCTCAGGAGTTACTGATACTCCAGTATGCCAAATGCATAGTTTTCAAACTCATCAGCTTTTACAGTAAGGTACGGTACTGTGTTTTGGTGCCTCATTCATTGCATAGCAATTCAGTAAGTTCAGCTGGTTGGGGAACAAAAAAAAATATTTTTGTGACCAAGAAGAAAATGTCATACAGCCTTGCAGCCTTTGACAAACACTTGACCTGTTCTAACCATGAACATAATGCTCACAGCTACTTGAAACTCTTCTTCGATAGTTAGATGCAGCAAGAAACATAAGAACATAAGAACTAGGAGCAGGATTAGGCAATTCAGCCCCTCGAGCCTGCCCCACCATTCAATACGATCATGGCTGTTCTTATTTCAGCCTCAACTCCAATTTTCCGCCCTCTCCCCAAAACCTTTCAACCCGTTACTAATTAAAAATCTGTCTATCTCCTCCTCAAGTTTATTCAGCGTCCTGGCATCCACTGCACTCTGAGGTAGCAAATTCCACAGATTCACGACCCTTTGAGAAAAGTAATTCCTCCTCATCTTGGATTTAAATCTACAACCCCTTAATCTAAAACTATGGCCTCTCGTTCTAGAATGTCCCACAAGGAGGAACATCCGCTTCACATCTACTTTGTCTATCCCGTTTAGCATCATATATACCTCAATTAGATCTCCTCTCATCCTTCTAAACTCTAGTGAGTATAGGCCTAAACTGCTCAATCTCTCCTCAGAAGACAAGCCCCGCATCTCTGGAATCAATTTAGTGAACCTCCTCAGAACCACCTCCAATTCAACTACACCCTTCCTCAAGTTATGGGACCAAAGCTGTGCACAGTACACGAGGTGCAGTCTCACCAATGCCTTGTACAGTTGCAACAACACTTCCCTATTTTTATACTCTATTTCTTTAACAATAAATGCCAAAATTCCATTTGCCTTCCTTATTACCTGCTGCACCTGCATACTAGCGTTCAGCAGTTCATACACGAGGACACCCAGATCCCTCTGCACTGAAGCATTCTGAAGTTTCTCTCTATTCAAATAATAAGTTGTCTTTTTATTCTTGTGATCAAAATGGATAACCTCTCACTTATCCAAGTTTAACTCCATCTGCCAAATTTTGGCCCATTCACCCAATCTGTCCATATCCATTTGTAAATTTATTTCTTCATTGCAACTTACTTTCCCACCTATTTTGGTGTCATCTGCAAATTTAGCTATAGTTCCTTCTATCCCTGAGTCCAAGTCATTAATTTGGATTGTAAATGGTTGGGGCCCAAGGACCGAACTCTGTAGCACTCCACTAGTTACAGCTTGCCATTCAGAAAAAGACCCATTTATCCCAACTCTCTGCTTTCTGTGGTTAGCCAATCATATATCCAAGCTAATATATTACCCCTAACTCTGTGAGATCTTATCTTGTGCTTTAATCTTTTGTGCGGCATCTTATCAAAGGCCTTCTGGAATTCCAGATATACAACATCTACAGGATCCCCATTATCCACTTTGCTTGTCACATCTTCAAAGAACTCTAGCAAATTAGTCAAACACAATTTACTCTTCAAAACACCATGCTGACTCTGATTGCATTTTGATTTTTCAAATGCCCCATTAATACTTCCTTAATAATGGATTCCAACAATTACTCCAACGACAGACGTTAAACTAACTGGTCTATAGTTTCCTACTTTCTGCCTCCCCTCCTTTTTGAATATTAGCATTTTTCCAATCCACTGGAAACTGAGGCAAAATATTGATTAAGCGTCTCTGCCATTTCTGCGTTCCCCACTATTAACTCCCCAGTCTCATCCTCCAAGGGACCAACATTCACTTTAGCTACTCTCTTTCCTTTCACATACTTGTAGAAATTTTTGCTATCAGTTTTTACATTTTGCACTAATTTTCTTTCGTAATTTACCTTTGCTCTTTTTATTTTTTTAGTAACCCTTTGTTGATCTTCAAAAGTTTCCCAATCTTCCAGCCTGCCACTGACCTTCACAATTTAGTATGCCTTAGTTTTTGCCTTTAAGTTATCTTTAACTTCCTTGCTTAGCCATGGATACTTTTACTCCCTCTTACCATCTTTCTTCCTCATTGGGATATATTTTACTTGGGAGAAATTGAATATTTCCTTAAATATCTGCCACTGTTCATCAACTGTCCTACCTTGTAGTCTTCCTGTCCAGTCCACTTGGGCCAAATCTGCCCTCATATCTATGTAGTTACCTTTGTTTAACTCCAGAACACTAGTGTGGGACTCAAGTTTCTCACTCTCAAACTGAAATTGAAATTCTAAATGCTATGATCACTCTTCCCTTGAGGATCCTTTACTATGAGATTATTAATTAATCCCATCTCATTACACAAAGCCAAATCCAGAATAGCCTGCTCCCTGATTGGTTCCACAACATATTGCTCCAAGAAACAATCTCTAATACACTCTCCCTCAAGGCTACCCTTGCCAATTTGATTAGTCCAGTCTATATGCATATTAAAATCACCCATGATTATTGCTGCACCTTTCTTACACGCTCCCAGTATTTCCTGGTTTATACTGTGCTCTACTGCTAAACTACTGTTTGGGGACCTATAGATTACTCCCACCACGGACTTCTTTTCCTTGCTTTTTTTTATTCCTACCCAGACTGACTATACGTCTTGCTCTCCAGTGCCTATATCATTCCTCACTATAGCACTGATCTCTTCCTTTACTAACATAGCTACATCACTCCTTTTCTTTCCTGCCTATCCTTCCAAAACACTGAGTACCCTTGCATATTCAACTCCCAAACCTGTTCTTCCTGTAACCATGTTTCAGTAACCGCCACCAAATCATACCTATTTATCTCTATTTGCGCTGTTAACTCATCTGTTTTATTCCAAATGCTACATGCATTCAGATACAAAGCCTTTAAGTTTGTCCTATTGTCAATTTTCCCTACTCTTATATGATTCTTTGGTGCAAAATGGAGTTCACACAATCTGTCCCTTCCTTTCACCTTTTGATAGTAATCAGCCTAATCACTAACCTGCACTCTTACCCTCTCCTTAAACTTTTATTTTTTATATTTCCATGCAACTGAACCCTCCCCCCCACTATTTAGTTTAAAGTCCTATCTACAACCCTAGTTATGCGATTTGCCAGGACATTGGTCCCAGCATGATTCAAGTGTAGCCCGTCAGACACAATGTTAAATGATTACCCGGGCACACAAACTGATGCCATTAGACAGTGTTGGTGTAAAACTGAGCAAAAACAGTGTAACAAGTAGCATAATAAAGCAGAAAATTGTGCTGGGTGGTCGTTCAATCACATTTGATCACACTCAACCGTTTTTTGGACAAAATGTTAAACCAAAGTCTCCTCCATCTGATCAGCTGGAGGTCCCATAGCATTACTTGAAGGGTGAGGAGTTCTCCTGCTCAACATTCCTCCCTTAGCCAACAGTAGAAAAGCACAGACAAACTGATCATTCATCTCCTTGCTCTTTGTGGGATGCTCCTGGCACAAAATGGCCACGCGTTTGCCTATACAATAGATACTGCACTCCAAGAAATAATTAATTGAAGCACTGAGGTGTTTTAAATGATGTAAAATGCTGTACGAATACTAACATTCATTTTAGAAATAAAAATTCTGACAATAACCCTCCAGAGAAACAAAGCTGCACTCAACACAAACATTTCGCAGAAGCCGAGTGGTTAGAGGAGAAAGCGGGGAGGAATGGAAGGATCCAAGAAATGCCCTGTAGAGAGGGCAGAGGCCTTTTGGAACAGAGGTACTGAGTGGGAACCAATGCTGGGCTTTTGAAAATTGGAATATGTTAAAAATGCTCCATGGTCTTGCTCCACCCTGCCTCTGCTGTTTTCTTCCAGTTTATGCCCCAGTACATCTTTCACCCCACTTCAACATTTAGTGGAAGAACCTTGAATAAACATATCAGGAACTTTTTTAAACCCTCCCACCTCTCTCCATACCTTCAAAAGTTTCCTCAAAACCTACCTCTTCAAGCCATGCTCCTGTCAGCTCACTTAACCGCTCTCCCACTTTGCTGCTTGTTGAATCTTGATCCTTGTCAAGGGTCTTGGGATGTTTGTTACATGAAAGATACTATCCAAGTGCAAGCTGTTAAACTGAGGTCTGGGAAGCTTTCCCTAACTATAAATAGAAAGGGCTGCAGGGACATCTACTGTACCATGCAAATAGGTATGCACTGGTGAATAAGGACAGACACTAAACCTTTGCAGATATGACAGATATTTTGTCCCAAATGGGTTTGGAGAATATGCTTCAGTTATGACTGTTCAGCAATTTTCCAGCTCACTTAAACTTTTATTAATAATCTAGCTCTCTGATGCCCTGGTAAATATAATTTACCTAGACAGGATGAACAGCAGCTCAGTGAGGACCTGCATTCAGCATTGCACAGAGGCAACAGGGAGCCAAAAGAACAAGGTAGAAGAACAAAGTAACACTTTGGCAAAGCAGTGCATAAATATGACTAATAATGTTTAAAAAAGCCATTCTGGAATTTATCAATATATTAGCAACCATACAGCCATTTGGAAAGTAGACATGTTGATTCTATTACATTCTGAATACTTATAGGCTTTGCAGTTGTTTTATTCTACGAAGTTTGCTGTAATTAACCTGAATGGATCAGCATTACCAACAAGGAATTTTGGCTACAGCAAAATGGAAGCAATGTCTTTCAGATGGACCACTTTCAAGAATCACTTTCAGGAACAATTCAACGTGCTATACCATGCACAGACAAATGGAATGAGAATGTATAAAAATGATGTCGTGTATATGAATTCTCGATTACAATCTATACCACAGTGGAAGTTGTTAAATAGCCATTTTGTTCGTGCCATGGGATAGTCCCAATCTCTCACAAGTGTCCCCTTGTTCAGTCTCACTGGACAGCCAGGGACAGAGAGTTGACATCACCATTAAGCCCTAGCTTTAGCAATATCGTACTGCAAAGTTGGCTGTAAATTGAACCCCAAAGACACAGAAGACAAAAGTCCGCTCGGCGTCACAAGTAATAGGGAAATGAAGTAATGAACTGCAATAGTTGTCATGTAGTGTATGAATACCACTGTTGTAGATTAAACTGATGGCAGGGAGCAGGGTGGCTAGCCATACAATACTGAGGTAGCCCCACATAAGGAAGATAAGAAAGAAGTACAGCTGGAACAAAAAAGTGGTCTTTTTTGATTTTTCTGGGTTTATTCAGAGAAAGGCGATGAATTGTACTTTGTTCTGTGCAACCCTCAACTCCCAACTAGTGCTGAACACTTGAGTTAACTTCCTGCAGAAAGGCATTAATGATGGATCATATTTATTGGCAGGATCACTTGGAGGGTGCGTATGAAACAGGTGAATGTTCATGCAGCAGTCACAGCATGTGAAAAATTAACATATTTTTAAATTCTTCACCAAATTTTCAATTTTCCATCAGCATTCATCCCTTAAATGAAGACTAAACTGTTCAGTGATAAATCAATAGAATAATCAGTAGTGGCATTGATTAGATTAATAATCAAAGCACAGCACTCTGCTTTAAAGATACTGGTAGTACTACAGTAGGTTTAATTTATGAGTAGAATGCCTAACTTTTTATTGCACCTTAATCCACTTTAAGGGAGCAGCGAAGCAGAGATTTACACTCTCCCTTTTTCTAAGCTTACCCAGTGTGCCAGTGATTGTGGAACCAGAGGGTGAGGTGTGTTATCTCCTGATGCTTCCGACACACAAACAAAGCTAAGTTTCAGATAGCTTTGGCAGTACAGAGTTCACCTTTCCATTGTTTGGCGCATTCAATGAAAAGAATACTCTGAGTATTGATAAAAATGTCTTTAAACAAATGGAAGGAGCCCATGGAGAGTCAATGGAAATGTGAAGACTATACTGGGGTGCAGTGCAAAGTCAAGGTGCAATGCAGTAACTTATGAAACATTCCTTCCTGGAAATAATGTCCCCAAGTGTGGGTTACCCATTGAATACACCACCTGGTGCAATACTAAACCACACAGAGCAGGCTGATTTCAGTCTTCGCCTGTTCAATGTTGGAAAGCCTTATACAGGAAGAACGGCCACTCAAGGGAGCCATCAAAAACCACCTATCTGGAAGCATGTCTAGTGTCTCTCTTTGCATTTAGAATACAGGAGAAAACTAGGGAGGGGAGGGAAACAAGCATTAAAAATATTGTTAGTGTTTCTGATTAAGAATTGTTGTGAGGGTAATGATGTTCATACATGTAAAATTTGATGGTCAACCTCTCAATCATTACATCTCCAGGCTGTCAGTACCACTGGGGCTCAAAAATGTAGTTTATACTTAGGACCATTTTTACGATGATTGATCAAATCAAACCCTGCTTTTTGACCAAATCAAATGCTATTAAATTGATATCTGGGATTTTTAGTCAATATTCCAAGGCACCATCCACCTCATTGTATCCATTTATATTTAGAGCTAAAGAGTTAATGTGATTTATTCAATTTAATGCTGTTTTTATTACAAGTGAATTACTGGATTTTTACTACAATTTGGGGATTGTGTTCTACAAATCCTTCCATTTATTGTGTGAAAATTGTAAATCAGTGAACTTAATTATGTTGGGTTAACAATGTTAAATTTGCATTCAATTACATTTGGGAGGTTAAGAAAAGAATTCCACTTGCTCGTTTATCTGGAGTTATTCACTTGGGTCGGGAGATCAAATGATAAAAAAATCCAAGTAGTATGCTGGTAAAATGCCTGCGGCGTTGCCCACAGTCAGTTGAAGAAAATAGATGACGGAGTTAGGAGATTGCATAAATTCATTTCAAATGTCCACTTAATGTGCAGAACTACAGCGTGACGGTTGATGTAGCAAAAAAATGAATGGGAAACTTTGACATAGCAATTTACAATGTAAATGCTGACAGAAAAGTGACAAAAATTATGGAAAAGTTTGCAGACTGAGGTTCGTGCCCTACAGAAAACTTTTAATAAATGGATGGTCTGCTGGCTGAAGATAGCTTGATGGGTCCAATGAAACTTCTGATGATCCATATTCATATCTGCCAACTCAACCACTGCAGATTTTGAAAAAAAAAATACAGGTTCAGGGGTGGGAGATAAAAGACAATCAGGATTATCACCATTGATGACAATTCAGGTGCTGTTAGCAACACTCCCACATGAATGGGATTTTGTTGTAAAATAACATCAAATTGTATGATCAAAGAGCCTGCCAATATCTATTATATAAAAAATGACCACTGCCAAGAAACCATCCCTAGCATCTGTCAGTCCCTTCTGGAGTTGAGGGCACATATGGGTACAAGCAGCATAATAATCATGTCACGAGTTCAGTAATCCAGAAGTCTGGACTAGTACTCCAGAAGACAGAGTTCAAATCCCAATTCAGCAATTTGAGGATTTGAATTTAGTTTAAAGTCTGAAAACAAAAAGCTGCTCCCAGCAAAAGTGAGCATGAAGTTGTCAGATTGTTAAAAAAAACCCCAAGGGGCTCATTAATGTCCTTCAGCTATCCTTACCTGGTCTGATCTATGTGTGATATATAGACACACACATATATATATCTGAACCCCTCAGTCAGATTACCAGTTTGTAATCAATCCTAGCTATTTGTTTTTTTTTAAACTTTAGGAAGCAGATAATTCCAATGTGTACAACAATGAGGATTTTCCAGCTTTTCAGCAGTTACTCTACTTCTTTAACATTACAAATATGTTCCAAGATTAACATGGCTTATGATTCTTTACAGCTCTGCACCAGCCTGTCTTCAACTGGCAAGAGAATGCAGTCATAAAGGCTCCCTCCTTGGAACTGATGGAGCTCTTACTGATTGTAACATGATAAGTGGTAGGAAAGCAATGTAAGCAAATGCTAACAACCTCAGAAGCTATTCTAATCACAAAGTCAGAATTCTTTGCAACTTGAACATTTTATCTGTATTTATCTAAAAATTCACAGAATTTTATCCACGTAAGGGAGACATTACGACCGTTATCAGTCTCAGTTACAGCTACAGATCTACATTAGATGCTCTCTAGGGAGCCATACAGAAAGCATGCTGTAGGTATACAGCCTCTCTGTTCGACAGGGATCCATATAACCAGATGTGCAGTTCAGAGTCTGTGAAAAGGTTATGAACACTGTGCATGCTGAAGTCAGTGCTTTTAATTAAACCACCAGCTAAAAGCTGGAAGCTTCACTGCACTGGTAAAAGTGATCATTTTTGAAAAGGCTCACATTTCAAATTTTCTTTGATTTAATATTTGGTTAAAATATAATTATGCAGTGTCTCACACATATAAGGTGTGATCATTCCTGTCTGACATATGACTATGTATTGTGCCCAGCTGCTGCAATACACAGGGACAGAAAAAAACATTTTTTTATTTGTTCATGGGATGCCAGTGTCACTGGCTAGGCCAGCATTTATTGCCCATCCCTAATTGCTCTTGTTCAGAAGGCATTTTTAAGAGTCAACCACATTGCTGTGGGTCTGGAGTCATGTGTAGGCCAGACCAGGTAAAGACAACAGATTTCCTTCCCTAAAGAACCAGATGGGTTTTTATGACTTTCAGGAATGGTTTCATGATCATCATCAGACTTTTAAATTCCAGATTTTTATTGAATTCAAATTCCATTATTTGTGGTGGGATTTGAACTCAAGTCCCCAGAGCATTACTCTGGGTCTCTAGATTACTAGCCCAGTGACAAAACCACTACGCCACTGCCTCCCCCATGAATTAGATCATTGAAATAAAATCAGCACAAGTTTTCAAATGGACAATTTATGTTAACAGATAATTCAAGTTAAACAATTTTTAATCAAGACAATTTGATTGTATTTGAAATGCTGTTTCTACCTCCACAGCTGCTGCTTCACCTGTCAGGTGTTTGCAACATTTTGTGTTTATGTTACTGGGACAACAGCTTTTGGAGCAAGCCAGCCCTAATGAAGAAAGGAGGTGCCTGCTAAAGATAAAGGGACAAAGACATACGAGGCCTGATTCTCAGGGTGAGAACGGAATCCGATGGAGAAAGCACACAGTTGCAGTGGGGCTCAGAACAGTCCTGTTTAGGGTGGGATCAATTTAAAAATGGACTTGCTGTGTGCAAATTGGCTGCTGGGTTTGCTGCATCAGAACAGCGATCACAATTGGCTGCAAAGCACTTTAAGACATCCTGAGGATTCACTGGGAGCTTGTAAGATACATTTAGACCACATACCAATGGCAGATTTGCTCGTTACTTTGGAATAGCAATGCTCTACCCTTTCAAATTTAATAGGGATCGGCATGTGGGAGAGTTTTACCGCGGCTGTATCTCAGAAAATTCAGCACATGATAATCAATTGGAAACAATACTCTGGACACCATCCCAATTTCTTACACAACATCACTGACATCACTTCAAAAAACAAAGTACTTAATCAGTTGTAAAATGCTTTGGGACATCCTGAGGTCCTGAAAGGGGCATTTAAATACAAGCTCTTTCTTTCACACCGAGTAGAATTACTGAGCTAAACAACAAAGTTGTGAATGAGAATTCAAAAAGACAGCATTCACACATAAAAGATCTTCAATGAATGACTGCATAGTGGTATTGCCGATGGACTGGTAAGCCAGACGCCCAGGAGCTCTGGGGACCTGATTTCAAGTCCTGCCATGGCAGATAGTGGAATCTGAATTCAATAAAAATCTGGAATTAAAAGTCTAACGATGGCCATGAAACCATTGTCGATTGTTGTAAAAACCCATCTGGCTCACTAATGTCCTTTAGGGAAGGAAATCTGCCGTCCTTACCTGCTCTGGCCCACAGTATAGTTCACTGATAATTCAGCCTTTTGCTCTAAAGAAATTGGATTATCTGAAAGCTTTGAATTTAGCATAGTAGACAGCAAAATTTGTAATTAAATGCTGAAATAAAATATCGAATTCATCAAAATTTGAATGAAGCAACTTCGAACTAAGAGTAAACTAGACTCCTCTCAGTTCCTGCAGCTGTAGACAGAGGCAACTGGGGATTGAATGTCAAATCCTTGAGCTAAAAATGAGAAAGAAACTGAAAATATGTAGTTTTCAGCTAGTATTTGACCCCCAGAAGGTACAGCCTTTGTGGTTTTATAATTGGATGGGAGGTTATCAGGTTCTGGACCCACAAGGCACATGCAAGGAACACTTTAAAAAAATACAATTATGATGCTTAATAGCGAGCCCAAGGTGTTGTCACAGAGTATCAGGACAACAGTTGGCACTTGAAATCCTTACTGTTGAGGTGTGGTTCTTGTGTGCCTAACAATGGCAAAGAGCCACTTGCAGGGCAGGGAATTCCCTACAGGGTGTGAAAGGAAGGAAACCATTTCACTCAGTAATTCCCAGGTTGTTTCTGTAAACTTCCTCATTTACAACAACATTGGTAGAAGCCTGGGACACAGTTGGCAGATGGCCCAGAGAGAAAGTACAAGTAAATCCAATGTACCTGCTATAGGTTAGTATTCAATGCACAGCATGACTTTAAAATTTGCAACACACGTAAAATTAAAAATGCTTACACTGACATTATACCACATTCCATTTGATCAAAACAGTTAATCACAAAATACCATTATTTCACCAAGATGACTATGGTAATAGCTCCTGTGAAATTTTTTCTCTTGCTCTAACCTTCAAAATAACCTTCCCTAGCCCACCCCACCCCCGCCATTTTGTGTTGCGATCAAGATTCAACATGCCATTTCCTACATAAAGATAAAAACAAAAAAACTGCGGATGCTGGAAATCCAAAACAAAAACAGAATTAGCTGGAAAAACTCAGCAGGTCTGGCAGCATCGGCGGAGAAGAAAAGAGTTGACGTTTCAAGTCCTCATGACCTTCGACAGAACTTGAGTTCGAGTCCAAGAAAGAGTTGAAATATAAGCTGGTTTAAGGTGTGGTTGGGGGGGGAGGGGGGGGGAGAGAGGGTGAGAGAGAGAAGTGGAGGGGGTGGTGTGGTTGTAGGCAAAAGCAGTGATAGAAGCAGATCATCAAAAGATGTCACAAACAACAGGACAAAAGAACACATAGGTGTTAAAGTTGGTGATGTTATCTAAACGAATGTGCTAATTAAGAATGGATGGTAGGGCACTCAAGGTATAGCTCTAGTGGGGGTGGGGAGAGCATAAAAGATTTAAAAATATTTAAGAATAATGGAAATAGGTGGGAAAAGAAAAATCTATATAATTTATTGGAAAAAAACAAAAGGAAGGGGGAAACAGAATGGGGGTGGGGATGGAGGGGGGAGTTCAAGACCTAAAGTTGTTGAATTCAATATTCAGTCCGGAAGGCTGTAAAGTGCCTAGTCGGAAGATGAGGTGTTGTTCCTCCAGTTTGCGTTGGGCTTCACTGGAACAATGCAGCAAGCCAAGGACAGACATGTGGGCAAGAGAGCAGGGTGGAGTGTTAAAATGGCAAGCGACATGGAGGTTTGGGTCATTCTTACGGACAGACCGCAGGTGTTCTGCAAAGCGGTCGCCCAGTTTACGTTTGGTCTCTCCAATGTAGAGGAGACCGCATTGGGAGCAACGAATGCAGTAGACTAAGTTGGGGGAAACGCAAGTGAAATGCTGCTTCACTTGAAAAGAGTGTTTGGGCCCTTGGACAGTGAGGAGAGAGGAAGTGAAGGGGCAGGTGTTGCATCTTTTGCGTGGGCATGGGGTGGTGCCATAGGAGAGGGTTGAGGAGTAGGGGGTGATAGAGGAGTGGACCAGGGTGTCCCGGAGGAAGCGATCCCTACGGAATGCCGATAGGGGGGGTGAAGGGAAGATGTGTTTGGTGGTGGCATCATGCTGGAGTTGGCGGAAATGGCGGAGGGTGATCCTTTGAATGAGGAGGCTGGTGGGGTGATAAGTGAGGACAAGGGGGACCCTATCATATTTCTGGGAGGGAGGAGAAGGCGTGAGGGCGGATGCGCGGGAGATGGGCCGGACACGGTTGGGGGCCCTGTCAACGACCGTGGGTGGAAAACCTCGGTTAAGGAAGAAGGAGGACATGTCAGAGGAACTGTTTTTGAAGGTAGCATCATCGGAACAGATGCGACGGAGGCGAAGGAACTGAGAGAATGGGATGGAGTCCTTACAGGAGGCGGGGTGTGAAGAGCTGTAGTCGAGGTAGCTGTGGGAGTCGGTGGGTTTGTAATGGATATTGGTGGACAGTCCATCACCAGAGATCAAGGATCATCCTCCGCCATTTCCGCCAACTCCAGCATGATGCCACCACCAAACACATCTTCCCTTCACCCCCCCATCGGCATTCCATAGGGATCGCTCCCTCCTGGTCCACTCCTCTATCACCCCCTACTCCTCAACCCCCTCCTATGGCACCACCCCATGCCCACGCAAAAGATGCAACACCTGCCCCTTCACTTCCTCTCTCCTCACTGTCCAAGGGCCCAAACACTCTTTTCAAGTGAAGCAGCATTTCACTTGCATTTCCCCCAACTTAGTCTACTGCATTCGTTGCTCCCAATGTGGTCTCCTCTACATTGGAGAGACCAAACGTAAACTGGGCGACCGCTTTGCAGAACACCTGTGGTCTGTCCGCAAGAATGACTCAAACCTCCATGTCGCTTGCCATTTTAACACTCCACCCTGCTCTCTTGCCCACATGTCTGTCCTTGGCTTGCTGCATTGTTCCAGTGAAGCCCAACGCAAACTGGAGGAACAACACCTCATCTTCCGACTAGGCACTTTACAGCCTTCCGGACTGAATATTGAATTCAACAACTTTAGGTCTTGAACTCCCCCCTCCATCCCCACCCCCATTCTGTTTCCCCCTTCCTTTTGTTTTTTTCCAATAAATTATATAGATTTTTCTTTTCCCACCTATTTCCATTATTCTTAAATATTTTTAAATCTTTTATGCTCTCCCCACCCCCACTAGAGCTATACCTTGAGTGCCCTACCATCCATTCTTAATTAGCACATTCGTTTAGATAATATCACCAACTTTAACACCTATGTGTCCTTTTGTCCTGTTGTTTGTGACATCTTTTGATGATCTGCTTCTATCACTGCTTTTGCCTACAACCACACCACCCCCCTCCACTTCTCTCTCTCTCTCTCTCTTCCCCCCCCCCGCCACACCTTAAACCAGCTTATATTTCAACTCTTTCTTGGACTCGAACTCAAGTTCTGTCGAAGGGTCATGAGGACTCGAAACGTCAACTCTTTTCTTCTCCGCCGATGCTGCCAGACCTGCTGAGTTTTTCCAGGTAATTCTGTTTTTGTTGTGCCATTTCCTACACTTTAACTTCTTCCTTCCCGGGATCTCAAAACTGCAATTATTTACCTCAGTCACACTCCAGCACCCACCCCACCCTCAACTCCCTGCACCCAACCCCCACCACTCCTTCTATAGTCTACAAGTCTTGAAGGCAGGAATTATATTGCACTCTGTTCAGCCCATCCAATGTCAGATACCAGTCCAAAAGTTGGTTTCACATCAGGGGTTTACTGCACTTCTGATAGCCTTGGTGCAAAACAGCTGCTATTAATAAAGCCCAAGACCCAAGTACTTAACTTTTGATTAATCTCATCTTTTCTATTCTTTGTTAACTTGCTCATGCCCTGCACTATGAGCTTTGATCTGTATGCAATAAATGCATACAGGACACAAAAAAGCAGCAGAGTCAATAATTATCACAAACACATAAGTGTAATTCCTCTGAAGTTTGATATCAGTCACCAAGAAAATGAAACACCATTTAGCTTTCTGTTGCAGACCAGCTGTATGTTAGTAAACGACTGCTGATGACTGGAAATGTGGGATTAACAACCTAAAAGGGAGGATTCAATAAGATGCAAAACCTTCCAACCAGGGGGATTTGCATTATTGGGTTTGCAGTTTATAGGAAAAGGATCATAAAAATCCTATCACATTAAGGTCCTGAGTGATTATATAATTAAAACCATTCAGCTCTAAAAAGTGCAGAGATTTTGTATTTTTATTTCACTTTTCCTTCATACTTGATGCAATGTTGGAGGATTTGTTACTGTACCACCTGACATCACCCCAGAAACATACAACCCAGCCCTCTCCAAGTGCATTCAAAAACTGCAGTAAGATTGTCAATAATACAATCCCCAGAGAGGCAAGGGGAAATCACAGTGTGCAATGTGTCCTGATTAATTATCTAAAAACCAGTGCCTAATACATACATACAAATAAGATTGCCCCTGCCAGTAACCTTCTTCGATGCCATGACATTTCTTCAAAGATGGTCGTGCTAGCTTTAGGGGCTTGGTTCAATAGTTATGATATGAGTTTTGAAAAATATCCAACAGCTACTGAAGACAGTGCTCATTCCACCAATGAATCAGACACTGACTTGTTTCCGAAATGACAATTTGGATGAGCATCTCAAGGCTTGTAGCATGAATTGCACAGCCCTACGAAAGATCACAACACAGAAGAGGCCATGTAGTCTGCAATGAAGTAAAATAATTGTCAAAAGCACCCAAATTGGTAGGAAAGGTACTGGACAACGTCACAGATCAGTAATAGTAAACCTTCCTGTGTTGATACATATCGTAAACTGCCAAAATAAAAATAAGATTATCTTCTTTGAATGAAATTATCTCCCACTGGATATCACCTCATTCTTCTGTACCACTGAGTTCTGCAGCCTCTCTCCATTTAAATAGTATACCACCCCCTAGTATATTGTCCCTTCTCGAAATTGAAGGCACTGAGACCAGTTAAAGTACTCCAGATGAGATGACTGCACTGAGCAGGGATTGAACCCAAACCCTGTATATTCTTTCTTCCATCATCCATGAAGCACTTGGATAAGTTGTATTTATATTCCCCATCACTGAGTTTGAAAGTTGTTCAAAGTACAAGCTGCTATTTGCCCTCAATCCCAGTGCTTACAGGCTATAGCAAAAAAAACAACTCCCACAAGCTGGCATTAAATCCACAACCACATTTAAAGAAGGCTGCAAAGTAAAGCTAGATGGCTGATGTCAGAAAAGTGGGACTGTCTGTCACATGCCTTTATGAAGTTAGAATTCAGCATAGAGCTTTATTCATCAGCAACTGGTGGAATGATACAGGAATTGGAAAGGGATTCCGTTCCTAGCAGTGACATCGCTTACCGTGATGAGCAGAAAAGCTCATGGCACAGAGAACTGCCTCCAAGTGCTTCATGGATGATGAAACAAAGAATATATAGGGTTCGGGTTCAATCCCTGCTCAGCAAAGAGTCATCTCATCTGGAGTACTTTAACTGGTCTCAGTGCCTTCAAGTTGGAGAAGGGACAATATACCAGGGGGTGGTATACTATTTAAATGGAGAGAGGTTGCAGAACTCAGTGGTACAGAAGAATGAGGTGATATTATTGAAACATATAAGATCCTGAAGAGATTTGATGGAGTGGGTACCAGTACCTAATACATATATAAAAACAAGACTGACCCTGCCAATAACCTTCTTCGATGCCATTGCCAAATGTCATGCCATTTCTTCAAAGATGGTCGTGCTAGTTTCAGGTGATCGGTTCCAATTGTTGGAGAGACTAGAACGAGGGGATGCAGTTTACGAATGAAGTCTACTGAGATTATGAGACATTTTTTCTCTCAAAAGGTTGTTAGTATGTGGAATTCTCTTCCTCAGAAAGCAGTAGAACCTGGGTCATTGACTTTGTTCAAGGCAGAGATTTTTGATGGACGGGGAGGGAGGGGCAAAGATTATCGGGGGAGACAGCAAAGTGGAGTTGAGACCACAACCAGATCAGCCATGATCTTTTATTGAATGGAGAGCAGGCTCGCAGGGCTGACTGGTCTACTCCTGCTCCTAAGTCCTGTGTTCCTAATTTTTAGGACAGACTGTGGGGTAATGGCAATGTCATTGGATTAATAATCTAGAGCTCCAAGCTAATATCCTGGGGACGTGGGGTCAAATACCACCACGATGCTGGTGGAATTTAAATGCAATTTCATAAATAAAAATCTGGAGTTGAAAGCTGGCCTCAGTGATGGTGTCATAAAACTATCATCGATTATCTTTGAAAACACATCTGGTTCACCAATGTCATTTAGAGAAGGAAATCTGCCGTCCTTACCTGGTCTGGCCTACATGTGGCTCCAGATCCACATCAATGTGGTTGACTTTTAACTGCCCTCTGAAATGGCCTCGCAAGCCAGTTCAAGGACAAATAGGGATGGGGAGCAAATGCTGGACTTGCCAGCAACACCACATCCCATGAAAAAGTAAGAAAGAATCAGGCAGGATTGACCGCCAACGATTCCTACTTAAGGAGTTAAGCACTGACATCATTTGGTGACAACATACAGATCAACAATGAAGTCTCCCATGGTCAACAAATTTATTAGCACAGACAATGCTAGCACAGGAACAACGTCAACACGGTTAACGTATCAAAATGCTAAAGAACTTGTGGAACTGCAGCTCCAGCGAGGACTCACCACATTCAGGAATGCTGGGAAAAAAACTGGCAAAAGAAAAACAAACAGGGTTTTGGCCCTGACCAGGTTATGTTTTACTCAAGGTCTACTCCTGCAAAAATAAGGTCACCACATTCCAACTTTTGCATAATGCTTCACGTACATCAGTTTCTTGACAAATTTCGTTTAATGTTGCAATACAATTTTTATGGGCTCATAAATAATTCCGACAGCCATGTACTGCAGTCCTGCTGCGGTTCCCTTCCTCCAACAAGTTTGCAGGAAATGTGAAAAAACTGAAAGGCTGATAGCATGTGAGTGTGGATTGAAATAAGCTTGTCCCTTGCATTTACATAAAACTATTTTTTCAAATTTTGTCAAGAATTAAAGGATAAAAATACACAATTCTTTGAATGACACTTACAGCATTTTAGTACAGTGCCAGTAAAATAATTTCCCACAAATAACTTTCTTCCTAGCAATAGGGAATCATTTTAGTCTCAAATGTTTCCTTAAATTACAGCTAATCTATAGTTGTATCGATAAAAATGAATTAACCTTGCACCTAGAAAGTAAAACAGCAGCAGATCAAAGCAAAACACTTTCAACCTCCACTTATTGCATTGCTGGGACATGGCCTCTGTCCTTGAATGACTGAATTTCTAACACATCCTGGAACAAACACTGTAGCTTCCCATTAAAAAGAGACTTTTGCAATAAGGACCTATTGGCGTAGCATCTAAAGATGACCTTTGAAGCAATCTTAAGCAGGGTTGACACTAGGCATCATGGTAACAACAGACCACAAGGAAAACAAAACACACACTTAGGCACATGGGTTTTAACAGCTGCCTTTGCTACATCAGTGTGGCAAGCTCCCAGCACATGGCCAGAGGACGACTCAAACATTAGAGTAAAGCTGCCAGATTTGGCAAATCTGGCAAGGTTGCTTCAACACTGCCACTGGCTGCATGAGATACCCACACACTGGGAGCAGATGCCAACACGGCAGTATCTATTGCACTACCAATGGGATGCTCTTAGTTCATTCCCTCCAGCCGCTACCAGTAACAGTGACAAGACCAGTCAATTACAAAGCCTCACCCTTGGGTTGGGAACTCAACCGATTTTCTTCAGGCACAAGCCAAATTTGGAAAGATAAAAACTAGAATGATGCTGCTGGGAATGTGCAACCCATTCCCCCATAGTTCGAATGGATATTGTATGAAATTTCACAAGCAAACCATTCCCAAAGTCCTATTGACAATATTGGCAGGTTTGCTGGTTGATGGTCAGCCATTCTATACAATCTGCAGCATGCACAGCACAAACTACGAAAAGCCAGTGAAGGAGACATCTACCAGGAGAGGTCGAGTCATGACAGATTGATTGCAGATACGATTCTTTTATAGTTCAACCATGGAATTCACTCTGCTCCAAATTCTGCAAACATTTTACAGCAACTAACGGTTAATCTACTGAGAGTGATGGTGCCTTTTACCAGCTGTAGTAACATCAAGTTCTTTACAGGAAAACCCTAGAACTCAAATCCAGAACTCAAAAGTCAAATGGCAAAACTAACTGCAATTTGCTATGTGTTCAAAAGTGCTAGCTCCCAAGACACCCTCTTTGTAGAACTGTAACAATGCTTTCCGTTTGCACCTTCCAACTTGGGCACCATTCTTCACACACCGGCCAAAGGTCGAGTCAATCAGTCTAGCAACTGTTCACAAAACTCACAAGGAAAGTCTGTGTTGCCTTCAGACCAAGTCTGTTAAAAGGATATGGAACCAAGGCAGATGGATGGAGTTATGTTACAGATCAACCATGATCTAGCTGAATAGCCTAATCCCTCCTCCTATGTTGTTATGCTCCTACATTGCCCCAACAGACCATGCATGGCGTTACTTGGTGTTGGCTGAACATACGATGGATTCTCCTATCACTTCTACAGGTGAATGGTATTAGATTAATGCAGGGTGTAAATTTTGCTGTATGTTTGGCCAGCAGCTGAATTAAAGAATTAATTAACATTTGCAGCTGAATTAACAAATTAAGTGCATCATAGTGGTTGCATGGCCTAATGGATAAAGCTTCATTATGGAGGTTATTGGAAGATTGTAGGTTCGAATCCTGCTGCGATGGTTTGGTTTCCCCGAAGGGTAAACAGGCACACAGCGGAGATGGTGCCTTTGACCAAGAGCCTACTTTCCCTGTCTGGTCGGAGTATTTGTCAAACTGTAACAAAACAAGCTCACCACCAAATCGGTCCTAGCTTTCATGACAAGTATGGAAATGCTATTCTTTTGAGAAGATTAGCATTCTGTGTTACAGTCTGGAGTTATGTTGCGATGCAGTCTCTCCTACTGGCAAGGTCACCCCTCAAAATTGGAGGGAGACTAGAGGGATGGACCAAGTGTTTGCAAGAAATTGAGTACAGATGGGCTTGATTGCAAATTTGCCTCTAGGCTCATGGCTTCTGCTATACTGATTACCTCTGCATATTGGGTCTCATAGTAAATCAATGAATTATAGAAATAAAAAAAACACATTAGTTGATGAAATTGCCCATCGCCTGGCAAAAGCAAGCTCAGCATTCAGCAGGTTCACCCACAGGCTTCGAGAGAACATGGACTTTGTCTCAAAACAAAGATCAAAGTCTGAAATAAAAACAGAAAATGTTAGAAAAATTCAGCAGGTCTGGCAGCATCCGTGGAGAGACAAACCGAATTAATGTTTTGAGTCCAATATGACTCTTTTTCCAGGCAGTGGTTCTCACATCACTTCTCCATGGTCGTGAGGCATGGACAGCTTCTCGGCATCACACAGAGCAACTGAATGCATTCCACCTTTGCTGCTTAAGATTTTTCTGCAACATCAGGTGGCGGGAGAAAATCCCTAACGTGGGGATGCAAAGTGCCACATACCTGATAGAGGGTATTCTCAATAGAGCTCAGCTTGGCTGGGTCGATCATGGATTCGTATGAAAGATTCCCACATACCAAAGTCAGGATGACCAGCAGTTCACTATCTAGGTTGGTAATGTTAGATTTGTGATGTTAAACCAAATATTGATTTGCAGGTCTGATTGCATACGGTTGAATTCATTGTTGGAGGGGTGAGTGTAGGTACTGGCTTTGTACTGTGCTCGCTTGACTCTGTTCTCCTTGAATGTTGAGATTGCTTGATGACAAAGATTTCTCCATTTGGATCTATCCAGGGTTGCTTTTCCCCCACCATCACCCCCCACCCCCCCATGTCATGGAGCCCAACTTACAGGCTCTGAGATTGGCTTTCAGAATCTGAGTCTAGGACACCCAATGCTGTGGGTTCCCTTGCTCAGCTGGACGTGGAATACCCCCCTTTGGAATGTGAGAATTCACCATATGTACGACATGGCAAAACTGAGCTCTGATGAGCTTGTTCCAATGCTCAGCATCCCCGACTTAGGGATATAGTCCTGCCGCTTGATGTTGCAGATAGATCTCGAGCAGCGAAGGTGGAATGCAATCAGTTGCTTTGTGTAATGCCAGGATGCTGTCCATGCCCCACAGCCATACAGAAGCGATGAGAGAGACTTTGATATTTGTTTTGAGACAAACTCCATGGTCTCTCCAAAGCATGTGGGTGAGCCTGCCCAATGCTGAGCTTGTTCTTGCCAGGCATTTGCATCAATGTTGTGTTGTTGCACTTAATATAATGCGTCTTTAATTCAGCTGCTGACCAGTCATACAACAGAATTTACAACCTGCAATAGTCTAAAACCATCCACCTGCAAATCTTGGGGCAGAACTCAGAATCTTTCTACATTTTAAAACTAGGCTTTCTCCAGAAACGGAAGAGTGATTTTACTGACTTGCCAGATAAGGTGAAAATCTGAGTGAAAAACAAAATAAAATTCCTGGAAAACCTTCCAGATCAACTGCAATTTCCTTTGACCAGAAGGCATTAAATTTACCAACTTATTCAAACAATGCTGGAATCAGTCTAGTTCAGTAATATCGATATTGCACTGGTAATGTGCACAAAAAAAATCCCTCTCTATTCATTAACGGTGCCAAGGTTTGCAGAAGTTATAAATGGTAGTGCCAAGGTTTGCAGAAGTTATAAATGGGACAGGAAGCATATCTATAGCTTCAGCATTTCAATGCATGCCAAAGGGAAAAAAACTTAGCTAGAACATCAGTGTTAAATGGTAACATCGGCAAACCTTCCTTAACAAGCCATTCTAAAAAGTCTTAATAAGTGAGATCTCAATTTGATATGGGGAAATCTGGCTTACAGAAAGTATGAAGTTAGATAAAGTGACGGAGCTAAATACAGTTATTAACCTCAGGTTATTTCTGCTTCAAGGATGTGTTAAAAGAATGCTGCAAAATACCACCCTAACCTGAAGTGCTTATGTCACCTCTATATCAAAGTTCAAGACTTCATGCTCACCCCAGTGCAGTACAGGAGAGTGTTCTGTACTAATGGAGGTATCATCCCAAGGACAAAACCATAGGGCCAGCTCGTTCTCGAGCTGCTCAGGGTGGGAAACAACAACAGCTTGCATTTATATAGCGCCTTTAACACTGCCAACACAAAACAACTATTCTACACAAATTACCTCACTTCGAAAGTAATTCACCTTGCAGTATTTCAATATAAGATGCTATATAAAAGATTATTTTACCTTCACAATATCTAACTATTTTAAAATTAGTCATTGCATTGTTAGGCAGCACCCATCCTAAGCCCATACCCCTGATTAGTGCTTTATCTCACTAAATAAGAATAATGCTTGAGAGTTGGGCAAACAATTATAATTGCAATCTTATTGTTAAAATGCTAAATAAAAAAAATCACAGCAACCTAGTTTCAGAATAGCATGAGATCAATAGTATTTAATAAATCTAAATATCTTCAATGTCTAAAGTTTATTTAATAAGAACTTTTGATTTAATCCAAGGCTCCCAGAACCTTAGATTATGCACAAAGTGAAAGCATCTGATCTGTGCTATCTAGACAGAACTTGAATTTACTGAAGAGCAAATTTCACTGTTGGAGCCCAGAAATCTTGCAACCAATTGGATAGATGCACTTGTCTTGAAGTTGAGATAAAGAGCTCATTGTGCAGGATATTATCAGGACTGGACAGAATTTTTAAAAAGGGCAGGGTTAATCGGCAAGTAATTAGGGGACATCAGGCTTGGGTTTTTACAACTACAAATAGGAGGAGGAGGGAGCTGCATAGTGTTAACACTGTGACAGTGATGCTTGATTTAAGAAAAGTAAGGATCCAAGGAGGAGGATGGGAACATATTCGGAGTTTAGAAGGAATAAGGTTCATCCTCGCCATGACCATGGCGTGTAAAATATCAGCAAATGCAATGTTTGAAATGGAAAAGGAGGTAGGAGGCAGGTGTTGAGCAAAGTATTGCCCATCAGCCAATGTTCTCCATGGAGGGGAGATTCTAATGAAACCCCCTTTGAGTTTTGGTCAGTGTGGTAAGACCTAGAAAATGGAACAGAAAAATCCCTTAAAACAGGAGTTTCATCCAACACTACATTTTAATTCATTGTTTTTTCCATTTCACCTTTCACAAAGCAAACTGATAATTATAATAATCCTTGGAACAGAGAAAGTGAAGATGATGTGAGGGTTTGATAGAGTAGATAGGGAAAAACAAACTGTATTCCTCGTTCCCAAAACGGTCTCCTTTATACTGGGGAGACTAAATGCAGACTAGGTGGCCACTTTGCGGAACACCTTCACTTAGGCTGCAAGCATGGCCCAGGCCTTCCTGTCACTTGCCATTTCAACAGCCATCTTGCTGTCATGTCCACATGTCCGTCCTTGGCCTGCTGCAATGTTCCAGTGAAGTCCAACACAAACTGGAGGAACAGCACCTCATCTTCCGATTAGGCACTTTACAGCCTAACATTGAGTTCAACAACTTCAGACCAAGATGACACTCCTCCATCTTCACCCCTTTTTAAAATCCTTTTTAACAATTTTATTTATTTATAATTTTATATTTATTGATTTATTCATTTTCTCTTTTTTTAATCTTTTCCCTCCAACCCCCTCCACCAACCCCACCCCCCCCATCCACCCACCACCATCACACTCCACCCACCACCATCACACCCCCCCCCCCCCACCCCACCCCCACACTCACACACCACCACCACCACTCCCACAGGGCCACTTTTTTCTATGTTTTGCTTTCATAGAGTATTGACCCTTGTTCTGCTATCTCAGCTTTATGCTACTCTCAGCACCTTCTTTAGTCTTTAACACTATCATGAACACTCCCTTTGTCCTATGCCCATGACATATTTGTCAATCTCTCCTCATCTCCCACCTATCCCTGACCTTCCATTTTGCTCCGACTGCTCCACCCAGCCTTAAACAATATTAAATCCATCACAATTCTACTTCTCCTTGGTTTTGAATAGTCACACAGACTCGAAATGTTAACTCTGTTTCTCTCTGCACAGATGCTACCAGACCTGCTGAGTTTTTCCAGCACTTTCTGTTTTTATTACAAAAAACTTTTTTTCCTAAAAGGGTATGTTTTCCTGATTCTGCCAAGTACTGTCCTCCCAGTGCCAGAGCTCAAAAACAACCAGGTCAGATTCTGAATCTGGAAGAGAAAACACGTAACTATCAGGTTAGGTTTTGCTGCCAAAAACAATGGTGAGGTAAATCGCACTTACTGTTATTTGTGAATAGATGCTACACAAAGTTCAGGCAAGGAGTGGGTACACATTCAACATTTAAAAGCTACTATCCAAGTTGCACCACTCCGCCGTCAGCTTTGCAAAAATGGTGTCTCGCTATCTGTCTCATCATTAACAGGCATTCAATATTGAGGAATTGCTGTATTTGCATAGTAGATACGAACTAAGCCAGCCGCAGATATTAGGATTAGTAACTACAAGTGCAGGTACCTTCTAATGACATAGTTAAGTGTTAGCAACGGCCCGTCAACTTCTCTGGCACCAAAAATTATAAAAGCTATAGAGGCACATCCCTTCAGATTGTGAATTGTTTTAGGAGAATTTAAAAATGTCAAACTTATAATTAAAAAAAAACCTTACTTTTACTCCATCATTTTATATCTCTTTTAGTCCATTCTTTTTTTTCCCTCTTTCTCTTTTTGAACCTGATTTGGCTTTGAATTCACCCGCCTTCTCAGTCCTTTCATTGTTTTAATGTCTCAATTAAGTCTCTTTGGTTAAGGTTAGTTGCTATTTACTCAAGTTCCAGGTGACCTATGTTGCTCGCTGCACTGTTATCAACTCACACGCTCAGCAAATTAGTGGGCATTCTTTTAAGATGAAGCGTGCAGAGACAATTCTAACTAGTGGCAGATGCTGCTGGATACCATGCCACAGCAAAATCTGGTCCATTATTTTTCACAACTGAATTCAAAGAGACAGATGTGGCCATTTCAAAATGAATTATTCATTGTTTACATGGCAGGCCAGGTCAAGAAAATTTGATATTCCTCGACTGGCTTCCTGCTCGAGGAGGAAGATGACAAGGGGGATGGTGAGCAATAGCGAAAAGGTTTTACTCAAGGATGATTGCTAATGTCAGACAGAAAGAAACCAGATCCCGGCATCATTTTCACTACAAAGCCACTTCTGTAACACAAGGGATTTCAACATAACCTATATCGCTGTCACATATGTATGGGAAAGTTTCCTTTCTCACCTTTGCAAACACTATGCCACAACTAAGGGTGACATGCACATTTTGAGTGGATGCTATATGACTCGCACTGAATATCCCATTACTGAAAGCTCAGTTTCATTGTAGGTACCAGACTTTTTAAAGTAGGTTTGAGACCACATTCGACCTATGCTCCATGATACATCAAGCACCTCAGGCCACTCACACTCTGGGTTCTACATTACTGCGAAGCAGAAGCATCCCAGCTCAGGCAGGAACATGACAACAACACAACTTCACTGTAATGAAAGCCTGACAAAACAACAGAATCTCTTCAATTTCTTTAAAGTTGTTTCAGTTAAGTGAATTAATATTACTTCAGCAGAAAAGGTTAATTGAGGTGTTGGTAAAAAGCAACAAGAAGGAAATTAATCTAACAGCAGCAATTTTCTTCCGCACAATTCTAAAATAATTGGGAATTTTTCAAAAAATAAGTTGTGTCCAGTTACATTTTTAGAGGTCAAAATGTCAGCAATGTAATAAATAAGTGAAAAGACCAATTCAAGATAAATCTAATAACCGTTGAACCAATATGCCTGAGGGCTATAAGTGACATCTCACAAAGATTCTAGGCCATCAAATATTTAAAGTATATATTTTAATATGTAAAGTTAATTTATCCTCAGTTCTACCTCCAAAAAAGCATTATAAATTTTAAACAAACTGTTGCAGTATAACGCCATTTTTAAAAAAAAGATTCATTCATGGGATGTGGGTTTCGCTGGCTGGGCCAGCATTTATTGCCCATACCTAGTTGCCCTTGAGAAGGCACTGGTGAGCTGCCTTCTTAAAACATCGCAGTCCGTGTGGTGTAAGCACACCCCCAGTGCTGTTCGGGAGGAAGTTCCAGGCAATACATTTCAAAGTCAGGATGGTTGAATGACTTGGGAGGGGAACTTCCAGGTGACGGTGCTGCCATCTATCTGCTGCCCTCATCCTTCTACATGGTAGCGGTCATGGGTTTGGAAGGTGCTGTCGAAGGAGCCTTGGTGAATTCCTTCAGTGCATTTTGTAGATGGTACGCGCTGCTGCTACTGTGCGTCGGTGGTGGAGCGACTGAATGTTTGTGGATGTGGTGCCAATCAAGCGGGCTGTTTTGTCCTGGATGGTGTCAAGCTTCTTTAGTGTTGAGCGAGCTGCACTCATTCAGGCAAGAATCCATCACACTTTTGACTTATGCCTTGTAGATGGTGGATAGGCTTTGGGGAGTCAGGTGAGTTACTAGTCGCAGGGTTCCTAGCCGCTGGCCTGCTCTTGGAACCACAGTACTTAAATGGCTAGACCAGTTCAGTTTCTGGTCAATGGTGACCCCCTCAGGATGTTGATAGTGGGGATTCAACAATGTAATGCTATTGAATGTCAAGGGGCGATGCTTAGACTCTCTCTTGTTGAAGATGGTCATTGCCTGGCTCTTGTGTGGTGTGAATGTTACTTGCCACTTGTCAGCCCAAGCCTGGATATTGTCCAGGTCTTGCTGCATTTGGACACGGGCTGCTTCAGTGTCTGAGGAATCATGAATGATGAACATTATGCAATCATCGGCGAACATCTTCTCTTCTGACCTTTTGATTGAAGGAAGGTCATTGATGAAGCAGCTGAAGATGGTTAGGCCTGAGGAACTCCTGCAGTGATGTCCTGGAGCTGAGATGGTTGATCTCCCAACAACCACATCTATCCTCCTTCCAACAGAGAACTTTCCCCCTGATTCTCATTGGCTCCAATTTTGCTAGGGGTCTTTGATGCCACACATGGTCAAATGTGGCCTTGATGTCAAGGGCAGTAACTCTCTCCTCACCTCGGAAGTTCAGCTCTTTTGTCCATGTTTGAACCAAGGCTATAGTGAGGTCAGGAGCTGAGTGGCCCTGTCAGAACCCAAACTGGGAGTCAGTGAGCAGGTTATTGCTAAGCAAGTGCCGCTTGATAGCACTGTTGACCCCTTCCATTACTTTACTGATGATTGAGTAGACTGATGGGGCAGTAACTGGTCGGGTTGGATTTGTCCTGCATTTTGTACAGGACATGCCTGGGCAATTTTCCATTTAGCCAGGTAGATGCCAGTGTTGTAGCAGTACTGGAATAGCTTGGCTAGGGGGGCGTGGCAAGTTCTGGAGCACAAGTCTTTAGTACTATTGCCGGAATATTGTCAAGGCCCATCGCCCTTGCATCATCAAGTGCTTTCAACTATTTCTTGATATCACGTGGAGTGAATTGAATTGGCTGAAGACTGGCATCTGTGTTGCTGGGGACCTCCAGAGAAGGCCGAGATGGATCATCCACTCAGCACTTCTGGCTGAAGATTGTAGCAATTGCTTCAGCCTTATCTTTTGCACTGATATGCTGGGCTCCTCCATCAAGAAGGATGGGGATAGTTGAGGAGCCTCCTCCTCCAGTGAGTTGTTTAATTGTTCACCACCATTCACGGTTGGATGTGGCAGGACTGCAGAATTAGATCTGATCCATGGGTTGTGGGATCGCTTAGCTCTGTCTATCACTTGCTGCTTATGTTGTTTGGCACACAAGTGGTCCTGTGTTATAGCTTCACCTGGTTGACACCTCATTTTTAGCTATGCCTGGGTGTTGCTCCTGGCATATACTCTTCATTGAACCAGGGTTGATCTCCTGGCTTGATAGTAATGGTAGAGTGGGGGATATGCTGGGCCATGAGGTTACAGATTGTGTTCGAGTACAATTCTGCTGCTGCTGATGGCCCACAGTGCCTTATGGATGCCCAGTCTTGAGTTGAAAAATCTATCCCACTTAACACAGCAATAGTGCCACACAACACAACCGGGGGTTAGCCTCAATATGAAGGCAGGACTTTGTCTCTCCTCGACTCCTACCAATACTGTCTTGGACAGAGGCATCTGCAGCAGGCAGGTTGATGAGAATGAGGTCAAGTATATTGTTCCCTCACCACCTGCCACAGACCCAGTCTAGGAGATATGTCCTTTAGGATTCAGCCAGTTCGGTCAGTAGTGGTGATACCGAGCCACTCTTGGTGATGGGCATTGAAGTCCCCACCCAGAGTACATTCTGTGCCCTTGCCACCCTCAGTGCTTCCTCCAAATGGTGTTCAACATGGAGGAGCACTGATTCATCAGCTGAAGGGGTGGGCAGTACATGGTAATCAGCAGGCAGTTTCCTTGCCCATGTTTGACCTGATGCTATGAGGCGTCATGGGTTCCGGAATCGACGTTGAGGACTCCCAGGGCAACTCCCTCCCGACTGTGTACCACTGTGCCACCAATTCTTCTGGGTCTGCCCTGCTGGTGCGACAGGACATACCCAGGGATGGTGATGATGGTGTCTGGGACATTATCTGTTAAGTATGATCCTGTAAGGCTGACTATGTCAGGCTGTTGCTTGACTAGTCTGTGATACAGCTCTCCCAATTTTAGCACTAGCCCCCAGATGTTAGTGAGGTGGACTTTACAGGGTTGACAGGGCTTAGTTTGCCATCATCTTTTCCAGTGCCTCGGTCAATGCCAGGTGGTCTGCCTGTTTCATTTTTGTAGTGGTTTGCTACAACTGAGTAGCTTGCTAGGCCATTTAAGAGTCAACCTCATTGCTGTGGGTCTGGACTCACATGTAGGCCAGACCAGGTAAGGACGACAGATTTCCTTCCGTAAAGGGCATTAGTGAACCAGGTAGGTCTTTACAACAATCAACAATAGTTTCACGGTCATCACTAGACTGTAAACTCCAGATTTTTATCTGCCGTGTCAGGATTCGAACTCGTGTCCCCAGAATACTAGTCCAGCGACAATACCAGTACGTCATCACCACCCCTTTTTACAACTTTTCCACCCGATTAGAGTTTTTTTATTCATTCGTGGGATGTGGGAATTGCTGGTTAAACCAGTATTTACTACCCATGCCCAATTGCCCTTGAGAAGGTGGTGGTGAGCTGCCTTCTTGAACCGCTGCAGTCCATGTGCTGTTAGGGAGGGAGCTCCAGGATTTTGACCCAGTGACAGTGAAGGAAATGCGATATATTTCCAAGTCAGGATGGTGAGGGGCTTGGAGGGGAACTTCCAGGTGGTGATGTTCCCAGGGTAATGCTTTGGGCATGTGGGTTTGAATCCCACCATGGCAGATGGTGAAATTTGAATTCAGTAAAAAAAATCTGGAATTACAAGTCTGATGATGATCATGTTACCATTGTTGATTATTGTAAAAACCTATCTGGTTCACTAATGTCCCTTCGGGAAGGAAATCTGCCTTCCTTACCTGTTCTGGCGTACATGTGACTCCAGACCCACATCAATGTCCTTGTTAATGCCCTCTGAAATGGCCTAGCAAGCCACTCAGTTGTATCAAACCACTAAACATCTCAGCTTCAGCTGGGTGAAGCAGAGATGCAGAACAGCAATATTTAGGAGGTGGAAGTAATGCTAATGTTTCTCTCTGCACCATTCATAATCACTTTCAATGTTCTGTTGCTGATGGTGACTGGGCCACAGCTCTATAGGTGCTGGCTGACCCCTAACACCTTCACTTAGTGCTCCTCTGTCATGCAAGAGCTTAAATGTTCAGTGCCAGCAAGGTATTCAACTCTGGGGGCCGAGGAAAGGGCAAAAATCAGAGGATGATGAGCCTCAAGCAGCCCATGGCCAACAATCAGGCACTTGTTGTTTCAAGGAATCATTGAATAGAAATCAAGAATCAGTGCAGGGACATGGAGGCCATAATTCTGTGTCCACACCGCTGCCTACTCAGAGGCCGTGAAGATAGACCTACATTTCCTACAGTGCTGTTCACAACCTCAGAATGTCCCAAAGCGTGATAGCCAATGGAGTACTTTTGAAATGTAATCATTATGATAATTAAGAAATGCAGCAACCAATTTACAAACTTCTACAACCAGGTAATCTGTTTTTAGTGATGTTGATTAAGAGCTAAACACTGGGCAGTAACAAGAGATAACACCCCTGCCTTTTTATGAGATTATAATTGTTAGTTTTCTACAAGTGGATCCCAGATTTAAAGTGTCTTTAACATAGTGAGGCATGCCAGGGCGTTTTGAACAAAATATGACACTGAACCGCATAAGGTGACATTTAGGACAGATGGTCAAAGAGGTAGGCAAGGAAGTGCAGAGTTTTAGGGATGAAATTCGAGAGTTTAGGGTCCAGGGAGTTGGAAGCCTGGCCGTCAATGGTGGAGCTATCAAAATAAGGAATGTACAAAAGGCCAAAATTGGAGGTGCACAGGGGTCTTGAAGGGTTTTGGGATGAAGGAGGTTACAAATATAGGGGTAGAGAGGCCATGGAAGGATTTGAAAGCAAAGATAGCTCTGTGCCATTTCACATGATAAACTTACTCATTGAGACAAAGCAAGCAAGCCTAAATTCTATTCTATGCTCTGATGCTTAGAAACAAATCTGTGTATTCCAGGTTCACTTGCACTTCAATTAATTCCTCATTTATCTGTAAAGAGATGATTCATCACTACTCCACATATGTAAACAAATCAGGAACTAGCTATGTAAGTGATCATGCCTATAAAGCTGTGTGCTGTCAATTTTTACTGCTCTAAGATAGGATTTCCAAGTCTGGGCATTTTTCTCCTAAATTATACAGGGCAAATTTTTACAGCAACAACAATGGGATCCAAACGCATTGTGCTTCAGCTAACCTGGATCATCAATCAATAGTGCAAAGGTCTGTCAAGGATCTTATATTAAAGGCCCCATAAAGAGACTCCATCTTTTGCTGGCACCCTCACCTCAAATGATAAATGAGCTCTGCAGTTATTAGCATCTCATTTAGCCACAAGCTGCACCCAATATTAACGATACCTGGCCAGATGCAAAATTAATTTTATGATTACTTCAGCCTCAGAAACATAAGTCTAGATTTAATATGCTGCAGCAGCTAATTATTCATTATTCCCCCCATGAGAAACTATTGGAGTGAGGCAGAGATTGAATCTTCAGGGCACTCTGAAAACATTCTCCAATATTTCTGACAATATTTAGCATATTGACACCAATACACTAGAGTTAACACAAGGCACTTTGAGGTTTCTTAATGCATTTAATTCATCACCTTAAATTGCTTCCATCCCTGGTACCAACAACAACAAACATGCAATTACTGCTATTTCATTCCAGTATTAAGATCAATATTCTCTCCCCAAATGCAACCCAAATTTGGAAGAATTATGAAAATCTAGGATTATGTTATTGGGTTTTCTCCCCCACAGTACAAATAAACATCTTTAATCAGACAAAATGAAAATACTGTGGATGCTGGAAATCTGAAATAAAACAGAAAATGCTGGAAATGCTAGAACAAGACAACTCTGTTCTCCGCAGATGCTGTCAGAGCTGATGAGTATTTCCAGCGTTTTCTACCTATAATTAGCCAATGTCACACCTTACAAACGTGTGACACCTGTTATGTCCATGATCAAATAAATGGTTTAACTTGCATTAACATGCCTGGGATTAATACCAGCCGGCCCCAACCTGGAGTCATTACTGACCCATCACTTGTATCCTTCACAATTCAATCCGCCCGATTTATTCCAAACACATGGCCTTCACCTCTTCCTCCAACATGTCTTTCCCTATCCATGGTTTTCTCATCAACTGTTTTTGGTTCTTCTGCTTGAATATGCCAACTGTATATTTAAAAATGTTAATACTATACCATCCACATATCCAGATGGTTTTGACAGATCAAAAAACATTGTCATTATGCGCTTACTTCATAACCTTTCATAAACTTCCAGTATATCCTCTGGCTTACCAAGAGTAGCACCATGTGAGGTACAGAAGTAGTGTGTAAATCTCATTCCACCACTACATTTTACTCAAGTGCTAAGAACTCTGCCTGTGGAATTCTACAACAGGTGATTTTTTAAAAATTCATTCACGGGATGTGGGCTTCGCTGGCTGGGCCAGTATTTATTGCCCATCCCTAGTTGCCCTTGAGAAGGTGGTGGTGAACTTCCTTCTTGAACCGCTGCAGTCCATGACAACCCCACTGAGAGAAAAACAAAACCAATTCAGTATACTGGTTCTACAAGAGGGTGATGACTTAGTGTAACCACGCATTGGATCACTTCTGAACTGACACAATCTCCATTATCTGCATTATTCTCTCTGTTATGGTCCTAAAGAAGGGGTCCATTTAGTCCACCCAGAGAATATCAGGTGCAACTAAAAACCTCATTACTAGTCGGAACTCAAGCTCTAGCTCGGGCTAATTATATTCAGGCAACAGGGTTGACATCCAGTCAAAAATCTCTATTTCTCTCAATTCCAACAAGGCCTGGTTGGATCTGTCATTCAACCCATCCAAGAAAAGAATTGATTTCCGTTTGGAAGACTCATCTTCATGACAGACCTTCACAATGCTGCTTTAAAAAGGTAGCAAAATTAAGACTTTCTTTCTTGTTTCCTCCACAGGAAATTGAGGAGAATGGGTGTTGAGAATGTCTTTGAGATTAATATTACTTCTTCACTTCCTCTGAGCTCATGTTCTGAATACTATATGCCATTTACATGTCTAGATGTAAGGAATGCAACTTCTCATTCTTCAGGACATCTGACTGATTTTACCTATTAAGGAGGCACAAAGCTCAAGACTGTAGGTTGAAATATTTCAATGTTTTGAGGCACTTCCATCAAAATTCAGGTATCACATATGCAAATTCCTTCTACACAAAATGAAGAAAGGTAGCCAGCTCCCTATATACCTGGGAATATGCTAAGATTAATCAGCTTCGAATCAACCCAAGAACGGAACAGCAATTACATTGTGTAGCCTTACATAAATTTACACATAACTACGCTCTGCAGGAGAGTAAAACACTGTGCAACTTGGTAAAATACTCTCTGAATGACTGCATTTTCTGACCTACTGTGAGCAGTGTCACAGGTGATCAACTAGTATTTAACATTTTGAACAGCAATAGTTTAAGGCTTGGAAGTCTATAAATGGTTATTACTTTTATTTATTATCTGGATGATTTGTGAATCAACAGTTTCATCCTCTATCTTAAAGACTCTCTCTTTAGCCACAATTCTCTTGTGGACAAGCTTTAAAGGCAATATGTATAAATTACAGTAATTAATTAACCATTCTCTAGCAACTTTGATACATCGTCAAACAATCACCGTTAGTTTGTTAGACATAACTGCTTTTCATAAGCAAATATTATCTCGCCGTTATTGGCTTTACTGTCCTCTGATTGCTAAAAATAGATTTTATATTTTCTGCCTCTACAGAAATCAAATCTACACCATTCTAACCTTTATTAAAATATGGAGTGTTTTTGAATGCTGTGGCTCCATCCCATACCCATTGAGGTGTGAATAATTTCTGCTGCTAATTCTAACCTTATTGCTGGCACGTGCTGTGTTTATATTATAGTACTGTAAAGGAAGGCAGACACAATTATATTCCAAATGCAGCCTTTGGAACAGTAAACCACACACCTCCCCTCCATTTTCCAGCTGAAATGTGGCTGGCTGCCCTCGCCTGCTTCCATTCTTACCTATCAACTACGGTTTATATTTATATAGTGCCTATACATCCAGTAGTAGCCAGAGGATCTCCTAAAATGGCTTCTCTTCCCACCTCAACACCGTTGCCTCTTGATCCTCAAGAATCTATCCTTGGCTACCTCTTATTTCTCAACTGCCTGCAGCACCATCTAAAGACATGCTGCCAAGTTCCACATGAATGCAGATGACACCCAACTGTACCTCATGGCCATCTCTCAATCCCTCCACTGGCTCCGCATTGTCAAACTGCTTGTTCGACATCCAATCCTCCAATTAAACATTGGAAGGCTGAAGCCTTTATTGTCAACCACCATCATCAATTCTGTTCCGTCGACACTGATTCTGCCATTTTCTCTGCTGACTGTCACGGGCTGAATCAGACTGCTCGCAATCTCAGTATTCTTTCTGAACCCTTAGCCAAGCTCCTGATTCCATATCCAGTTCATCACTAATATTACCTACTTCCATCCCATCTCCTTGCCTCAGATTATCTCACTCTCCAGATGTAAATATTTCAATGTTCTTATGGCCAGCCTCCCATCTAGTTGTTGAAACTTGAAAAGAATGAGCAGGTATACTGCACCATAGTAACAGAGAATATAGTTTGTGTTTGTTTTCTCCCCTCTGCTTCTGGGGGAATTTATTTCTTTTGGCTAACGCTTTGCCCCCTAGTTTGAGACCCTCTAGGCAGGGGAAAACACCACTCAGCATCTGTCCTGTCAAGGTCTCTTAGGATCTTAAAATTGCAATATTATTAAAATCTATTTATTAAAAATCTCTGCTGGCATGTCAGATTGAGGAACCTGCATAGGCAAGGAAGCTATGTTAATGAATCCCTGTGAAGTGCCAAAGGCAAAAGAAAATGTGTATTGCAATCAAGGTTCAAATATGGGCAAACATTAACTGCATGTTACTTTTTTCCCCACTCTCCTCCCTACTCAAAACCATTTTCTTCCTACACTCCTCAACCCATGCTGGTACCTCACTTGAACCATTCCATTCGTGTGAGCAGTGAATCCTTCATTGCTCTGCAATGACAACCATCAAGGTTGAGTTTAATCTTGTCCTCACATGAACAACTTCCCACAGGACTCACCGGATAGTAAGTGGAACTCGGAATCATTGCTGCTTTTTACACTTACATGTTAGGATACCGAGGGTAACTGTTGAGTACCTGATACCAGCCAGATTTGGATCATTTAAAACATAGACAGAGAAGACAGTTGGTATTTTCCTGATTTCTATCTCTCAATTCAAAGCTGTGCACTCACCATCTAAGCCTTCAAGCAAGTGAGAACTTAAAAATTCCGATAGATGAATCTGTCATTTTCAGCAACCAGACTTTCAGTAACCAGACAAATACTGGCTATGAATCAACATAACTTGAATTTCTACGACACATACCGCCTCAACTAGGAGTGGGAGCTGCTAGATAATATCCATAAGTTCAACAGAGGAAAGCAACCCAATCCTTTAAGACCCACTACACAAATCTTTGAGATCCCTGAACCAAACACCCGAGTCAGTTGCCAAATTATCTTGGCCTTGGAACAGCATATCATTCCCAGTGAGTGAGAGATTTCCAAAAGTGCTAACGTTTTCTCCTGTACCATGCACCAAAACTGCACAGTAACTACATAGAATTAACATTTTACTTTTCTGAATAATATTTTATATAAAAATACATATGTTACGATGCTGCCCAAGGTAACAACACAGCTCCCACAGGCTGGAAACTTCTGCTGTAGAGACTGGCACAGAGAGAATCACATGTCCAAAACAACGGGACCAGGAAAAATTCCTTAATAGATGTGGCACCTTTTAGGACTATGGGAGCATAAAAATATATTTCAGATATCATGAATATGATTCTTCTAAAAGCACAAGGTTTGAGCTTCCTTAAGCTATTGATCTGATAAGTACTGGTCCAAGTACAAGTTCCTTACCTGTAGATAGGAAAATTTTATCAGATGCTAACCAAAAAGCATTCATCTACATTGTGCAGCACTGGGATAACCTCTAGATTAGCCATTTGCAAAACAACCACAAAAGAGAACTATATATTCAATATTTTCTTCTAATCAGCAGCTCAAAATTTACAAGCAGCTGCAACTGCCTTCTCCGCCAGGGGAGTTTAGAAGATGCAGCAATTACCTGGACTTTCTGAGTATTGGACATGAGCAATGAAAATACCTCTTCACTTCACCAACTCACTAAGTCTTTCATAATCGTCAACCATGTCCTCCAAGTTAATGTGGCCATTGCCATGGGACAGCAACCAGAATTAAATGTATGTGGTTGAAATAATATAACAATTTGGTTACATCAAGACGTCTCACACCAATTCTGAAGCTTTTCAATTCCTTCTAACCTTATGAAAAGTGTTATGACCCAGCAGTTGGAAAAGCTGAGTTATTTAAAAATCCCAGAGGGAAACTTTAAAAAAACTGTCATAATCCATATTTTTAAGTGGTATGTTTGAGATGCAACTCTGAATCCAGGAATAAGACCATCAATTCTCAAGAGGCTTTTATATTAAATTAAATGAAACATTTTATTAAGTTACAACACATTAAACACATATACATGGCTACAAATTACTACTATCATAACTTTTAACAAATTCCAAGACTGATCTCCATTAAGATAACAGCAACCCATAGACTTTCAGCAGATACAGGCAAAGCATTTTTACCTTACAAATTCAAAATGAGGTTCCTTTCACTTTGGTTCATGTGGAAACAGTTGTAGGCTTACAGCTGTTTTGATTTTACATTGCCTCTGCCCTGCACACACAAAAACTGCCCTCTGTTACACCCAGTACATGTCACTGAATGTAAATTCTCATTGCATCACCAGCTCCTTTGAACACCACCTTTTCTAACAATAAAACCCCTTTCGTAATACCAATTTTATTAGTAATATAAACATATTGCTTCATCTCTGCTAGCTAGGTGCCACTTCTTGAATGCTCTATTCAACAAAATGCAAATACACTCTACCTCTCTTACATCTCAAAACTAGTACACATCAAAGCACTTAGGCTAGCTGGCTTTAATCCAATTAAGACACACCCACAGGCTAAACCTCTGTTTTAAAAGAAAAATATTTTCCAATAATATTATATACATTCATAGCTTCATGTAAAAAAACTTACACTCACACATAAATCAGCAAAAATTGTATTTTATTTAGTGTGCTCAGCTACGTTCCTAACCAGTAGAAAAGATGGGTCGTTAAACATATTCTGCACTTTTCCAAATGACCTGCGCTGTGTAGTACTGTCAATTCATAACAACTGGCCTTTCTTTTGCAAAGTTTCTGAATGCAGCTCAGCTATATTCCTAATGTATTCGTTTATCTCTTGTGGTACACGTGGTGCAAATTTCAGTCCAAGTGTGAATCAACATGGTGGACTTGGTTTCCACAGCAATGATGTCTGGTTTGAGTTTTATCCCCATCTTGTTCACAAAAAGATATGAAACTAGTGGAATAAATTGCAGCATCTTAAGTATTTGAATTCAATGGCTCCCTGGCATAGTAATTCCAGAACCAGGTGACACAGTCTCAGAATAAGAGGTAGGCCATTTAAGACTGAGACGAGGAGGGATTTCTTCACTCAGAAGGTGGTGAATCTTTGAAATTCTTTACCTCAGAAGGCTGTGGAAGCTCAATCATTGAGCACCTTCAAAACAGAAATCAATAGATTTCTGGGTACTCATGACATCAAGGGATATGGAGATAGTGAGGGAAAGTGGCATTGAGATAGTTGATCTAATTGAATGGCAGAGCAGCATGGATGAGCCAAATGGACTACTCCTGCTCCTATTTTCCTATTTCCTACAACTGGAACACTGAACAACTTTTCAAGCTCCTTCTCTCTTCCAAACACAGAGGTTTGTCGAACAAAAAATATTGAAGCAGATTTCCCCAATCAAATGCCTGGCTCTCCAAAGCCTGTCAGACAAGACAAGTAGGAGTGTGATGGAATACTCTCCACTTGCCTAGATCAGCTCCAACAACATTCAAGAAGCTCAACACCATCCAAGGCAAAGCAGATCACTTGACTAGCACCTCATCCACTTTTTTAAACATTCACTCCCTCCACCATTGGCAAACCGTAGCTTCAGTGTGTTCCATCTACAAGATGCACTGCAGCAGCTTGCCATGGTTCCTTCCAAACCAGTGATCTCTGCCACCTAGACAGACAAGATTAACAGGAGAACGGGAACACCACCACCCACAAGTTTCCTTTCCAGTCACACACCATCCTGACTTGAAACTATATCACTGTTCTTTCACTGTCACTGGGTTAAAATCCCTGAACTTCCCTCCAATCCACTAACAAAACTCAAGGTTTCAAGGAAGCGGCTCACCACCACATTCTCAAGGGCAATTAGGGATGGGCAATAAATGCTGGCCTTGCCAAAGATACCCACATCCCATGAATGAATAAAAAAAACTTCATCTGACTCCAAGCAACCTCGTAGTTAAGTCTAACTCATCCAACCATAAGCCGGTTACAGTTGCTATGTGAATGCATCCTAACATAGGCAAGCTTCCTGTGCATTAATGTATCCAGAAGTAGGTGAGCTACACTGTACTGATAATGTAATCTATGATGAGTTAGTTATAATGCAGGGCAAATTTATCCCAAGGTAAACTATTTGCCCCTTAAGGTCTAAAAGCCCTCTCTCTAAGCATGAGGGGATGGTACCAAAAAGGTAATAGAACCATAGAACACTACAGCACAGAAAACCAGGCCATTCGGCCCTTCTAGTCTGTGCCAAAATATTATTCCGCTAGTCCCACTGACCTGCACCCAGTCCATAACCTTCCAGACCTCTCCCATCCCTATATCTATCCATGTAATGTTACTGGAATAGTAATCTAGTAGCCCAGGCTAATGTTCCAGAAACAGTACGTCAAGTTGCACCATTGCTGCTGGAGGAATTTAAATTCAATTAACTAATAAATCTGGAATAAAAATGTTAGTCTTGTTAATAATGGACATGAAACTACAGGATTGCTTAAAAAACCCATCTGGTTCACTAATACCCTTCAAAAGGAGAAAATCTGCAGTCCTTACCCAGTCTGGCCTACACGTGACTCCGGGTCCACAGTAATTAGACCCGCAGACTCTTAACTACCCTCTGAAATAACCATAGAGTCAGAGAGGTCTACAGCACAAAGAAAGGCCCTTCGGCCCATCGAGTCTGCCCCGGTCAAACAAATACCTAGCTATTCTAATCCCATTTTCCAGCACTAGGCCCACAGCCTTGTATGCCATGGCATCGCAAGTGCACATCCAAATACTTCTTAAATGTTATGAGGGGTTCTGCTCTACCACCCTTTCAGGCAGTGAGTTCCAGATTCCTCCCGCCCTCTGGGTGAAAAAAATTGCTCCTCAAAACCCCTCTAAACATCCTGCCCCTTACTTTAGATCTATGCGCCCTGGTTATTAATCCCTCCACCAAGGGAAAAGTTCCTTCCTGTCTACCCTATGCCCCTCATAATTTTATACACCTCAATCATGTCCCCTCTCAATCTCCTCTGCTCCAGGGAAAATAACCCCAGTCTATCCAATCTCTCCTGATAACTAAAACTCTCCAGCCCAGGCAACATCCTGGTAAATCTCCTCTGCACTCTCTCGAGTGCAAGCACATCCTTCCTATAATGTGGATTCCAGAACTGCACGCAATACTATAGCTGTGGCCTAACCAGCATTTTATACAGTTCCAGCATAACCTCCCTGTTCTTATATTCTATGCCTTGGCTAATAAAGGCAAGTATCCCATATGCCTTCTTAACCACCTTATCTACCTGTCCTGCTACCTTAAGGGACCAGTGGACATGCACACCAAGGTCCCTCTGACCCTTGGTACTTCCCAGGGTCCTACCATTCATTGTCATTCAGCTGTATCAAACCACTACAGAAAAAAATGCACGTTTATGTGTCTCTACGCCACGCAGACTGCAGCAGTTCAAGGCAGCGTCTCAACCACCACCTTCTCAACAGCATTTAGGGGTGGGCAATAAATGCTGGCCTTGCCAGAGATGCTCACACCCCAAAAACAAATGTAAAAACAAAACCTAAACAGGCCTTAGTCAACAATGCATGTGTGCCACTAGACCAGATCTTTCCATTTTGATATGTCAAAAAAAAATCCCAAAGGTGAGAGAAGCTGTCAATTATTTAGTACTGAAAAAACTTCACTTGAAGTCACTGGCCTGTTGCAAACATCTTGAGAAAGGAGAGGTGTTGGAAGGGTCCCAGCCTGATAATGTGGTGGACACAATTAGCCATTGTTTCATGTATGCACAAACAAAATCAAAACAAAACCTTCATCACAATAACATTACACCTCTTTAAGGTTTATTTTGATTCAGTGTTAAAGAGAGCTGGATCAGGACCACAGTCTGCCTCTTGTTGTTACTAAGCATAGAACACACTTAACATTAACCAGCTTTAAAGGCAATGCATTTATTGTTCAATATTCTCAACTTACATAACTCAAATTGTTCTCACTGGTACTTCATTACAATAAATTGCTCTCTTCAGACTCAAGTTTGTAAAGACAAAATCTATCAAACTGTTGGGAGTATTTTCACAATCCCCCACACACATTACACTTTACTGAAAAACCAATGACAACAACAAAGGGAGAAAGTACAAAAACCTGCAAAGGCTATAAAATCACAACAGGCCCATCTAAATTTATAAGGAAAAGGCGGATTATTTTTTCAAAGAGATACTTTGTCAGGTTCTGGTAAAGTTTCCAGACAAAATATGAACATTGCTTTATACATGTTGACAAGAGTTTCTTTCAGATTTCAACGACAAACACATGACATACTTTCCTGCAAAATTAAGTTTCACCAATTCCTTTCAAGCAAAACCAGTTGACCTCCAATCTGACAATAGAAAAGAAATAACTCCCCAGAGTCCTCTCATCACCTCCACCCAAGCAACCCCTTCCTGACTAATTCAAGGATTGTGAACTCTCTGATCATAGACACGCCCCAAAACTGTCTGTCCATGTCTGCCCCAGGTATATCCTTCCATCCTCATTCATGTCCCAGGCATTATCTCCTTCCACAGAGATTAACGTAGGTATCTGCTGCTACAGGATTCCCAGAGGTTTCCTCAGACTCAAAGTCCCCACTCCAGGCTGACAACCAGATGCTGAAATCCATGCCTCGACAGTGAAATCATCAATTCCAAAGATGCCTCCCAGATACAAACATCTTCTGCCCATGGTGCCCCCAGGTGCTCCGACACTGTCCCCCCCCCCTCCCTCCCCATTCCGACCATTTTCCCCATTCCACCCCAGGGTGCTCCAACACTTTCACCAACCCACCCCAGGGCTGCTCCAACACAGACACCCTGCCATCCCAGGGGGCTCCAACACTGTCAACCTGCCACCCCAGGGTGCTCCAACACTGTCACCCTGCCACCCCAGGGTGCTCCAACACTGTCACCCTGCCACCCCACCCCAGGGTGCTCCAACACTGACACCCTCCCATCCCAGGGTGCTCCAACACTGACATCCTCCCACCCCAGGGTGCTCCGACACTGACATCCTCCCACCCCAGGGTGCTCCGACACCGACACTCTCCCACCCCAGGGTGCTCTGACACTGACACGCTCCCACCCCAAGGTGCTCCAACACTGACACGCTCCCACCACAAGGTGCTCCAACACTGACACGTTCCCACCACAGGGTGCTCCAATACTGTCACCCTCCCACCCCAAGGTGCTCCGACACTGACACCCTCCCACCCCAGGGTGCTCCAATACTGTCACCCTCCCACCCAGGGTGATCCGACACTGTCACCCTGCCACCCCAGGGTGCTCCGACACTGTCACCCTGCCATCCCAGGGTGCTCCGACACTGTCACCCTGCCACCCCAGGGTGCTCCGACACTGTCACCCTTCCCACCCCAAGGTGCTCCGACACTGTCACCTTCCCACTCCAGGATGCTCCGACACTGACCCCTGCCACCCCAGGGTGCTCTGACACTGCCACCCTCCCACCCCAGGGTGCTCCGACACTGACACCCTCCCACCCCAGGGTGCTCCGACACTGACACCCTCCCACCCCAGGGTGCTCCGACACTGTCACCCTGCCACCCCAGGGTGCTCCGACACTGTCACCTTCCCACTCCAGGATGCTCCGACACTGACCCCTCCAACCCTAGGGTGCTCCGATACAGACACCCTGCCACCCCAGGGTGCTCAAACACTGACACCCTGCCACCCCAGGGTGCTCCGACACTGACACCCTGCCACCCCAGGGTGCTCAAACACTGCCAACCTGCCACCCCAGGGTGCTCAGACACCCTGCCACCCCAGGGTGCTCCGACACTGATACCCTGCCACCCTAGGGTGCTCAGACACTGACACCCTGCCACCCCAGGGTGCTCCGACACTGACACCCTGCCACCCCAGGGTGCTCCGACACTGTCACCCTGCCACCCCAGGGTGCTCCGACACTGTCACCCTTCCCACCCCAAGGTGCTCCGACACTGTCACCTTCCCACTCCAGGATGCTCCGACACTGACCCCTGCCACCCCAGGGTGCTCTGACACTGCCACCCTCCCACCCCAGGGTGCTCCGACACTGACACCCTCCCACCCCAGGGTGCTCCGACACTGACACCCTCCCACCCCAGGGTGCTCCGACACTGTCACCCTGCCACCCCAGGGTGCTCCGACACTGTCACCTTCCCACTCCAGGATGCTCCGACACTGACCCCTCCAACCCTAGGGTGCTCCGATACAGACACCCTGCCACCCCAGGGTGCTCAAACACTGACACCCTGCCACCCCAGGGTGCTCCGACACTGACACCCTGCCACCCCAGGGTGCTCAAACACTGCCAACCTGCCACCCCAGGGTGCTCAGACACCCTGCCACCCCAGGGTGCTCCGACACTGATACCCTGCCACCCTAGGGTGCTCAGACACTGACACCCTGCCACCCCAGGGTGCTCCGACACTGACACCCTGCCACCCCAGGGTGCTCCAACACTGACACCCTGCCACCCTAGGATGCTCCAACACTGACACCCTGCCACCCCAGGGTGCTCCAACACTGACACCCTGCCACCCCAGGGTGCTCCAACACTGACACCCTGCCACCCCAGGGTGCTCCAACACTGACACCCTGCCACCCCAGGGTGCTCCAACACTCACACCCTGCCACCCCAGGGTGCTCCAACACTGACACCCTGCCACCCCAGGGTGCTCCAACACTGACACCCTGCCACCCCAGGGTGCTCCAACACTGACACCCTGCCACCCCAGGGTGCTCCAACACTCACACCCTGCCACCCCAGGGTGCTCCAACACTGACACCCTGCCACCCCAGGGTGCTCCAACACTGACACCCTGCCACCCCAGGGTGCTCCAACACTCACACCCTGCCACCCCAGGGTGCTCCAACACTGACACCCTGCCACCCCAGGGTGCTCCAACACTGACACCCTGCCACCCCAGGGTGCTCCAACACTCACACCCTGCCACCCCAGGGTGCTCCAACACTGACACCCTGCCACCCCAGGGTGCTCCAACACTGACACCCTGCCACCCCAGGGTGTTGATGTCGCTCCTCCCCACCCAGACCCAGTGGGTCAGTCGGGCTCTACACACATCAGGCCTCAGCTTCACCCGGGGTAAATAAGAGTGAGGCCGCGGATGGGCCGATCCTCCATTACCTTCCCCCTCAGGCTCCCTCCGGCCTCCCGTCTCCAGGCAGCAGCTCGAGCAATGACAACCTGACGTCATCGCGCTGGCGCAGGTGTACACCCGCGCCTGTGACGTCATGCCGTTCTACGCGCCGGCACCGGAGGCTGCTGGGAGCTGTAGTCCGGTTCCGCCTCTCTGGTGCTGGGAGCAGGCAGCATCTGCTGAAAGAGAAGCAGAATTAACGTTTCGAGTGGAATATGACTCCTCTTCACTCTAGCACCCAGGGGTGGGGTCAACAGTATTGGAGCACCCTGGGGTGGGGTCAACAGTATTGGAGCATCCTGAAGTGGGAGAACAGTGATGGAGTACCCTGGGCAGTGGGACAGTACTGGGGCACCCTAGGGTGGGGGTGGGGGTGGGGGGGTGGGGCAGTGCTTGGAGTATACTGGGGTGTAGGAGGGTAGTGCTGGAGCAACCTGGGGTGAAGGCGTATAGGACATGAGCACCCTGGGGCAGGGGGCACAATGCTGGAACACCTTGGGGTGAGAGGGGGTACAGTATTGTAGCATCCTGCGGTGGAGGGGGATAATGCTGAAGTACCTTGGTGTGGAGCGTTCTGTTGAAGATTCATATTCATTTCAAAATGTTAACCCTATTTCCCTTTCCACAGATGCTGCTGGACCTGCTTAGTATTTCCAGCACTTTCTGTTTTTTTTTAAATTTCTGGTTCTCTGTAACTCAGGTGGAGGTAAAAGATCCCATGGCATTATTTGAAAAAGAGCAGGGGAGTTTCTCCCCTGTGACCAATATTTAACCCTCAGCTAACATCAGCAAAACATTATCTGGTTATTATCACACTGCTGCTTGTGGGAGCTTGCTGTGTGAAAATTAGTTGCTGCCTTTCCCACATTAATTTCTATACCTCAGGATGTCTCCTTTACAGCCAAGGAACTACTTTTGAATGGAGAAACTATTGCACCATAGTGAATGTCACCAATCTACAGCAGCAAGCTCCCACAAAGAGTAACGAGATAATGACCAAGAATGTTTTAGCAAACTCACCTCCTGACTCTCCAAAGCCTGTCCACCATCTACAAGGCGCAAGTCAGGAGTGAGATGGAATGCTCCCCACTTACCTGGATGAGTGCAGCTCCCACAACACTCAAGAAGTTTAATGCCATCCAGGACAAAGCAGCCCGCTTGATTGGCACCATGTCCACAAACGTTCACTCCCTCCACACCGATGCATAGTAGCAGCAGTGTGTACCATCTACAAGATGCACTCCAGGAATTCACCAAGGCTCCTTTGACAGCACCTTCCAAACCCATGGCCGCTACCATCTACAAGGACAAGGGCACCAGATAGATGGGAACACCACCACCTGGAAGCTCCCCTCCAAGTCACTCACCATCCTGACTTGGAAATATATCACCGTTCCTTCACTAGCTGGGTCAAAATCCTGGAACTCCCCCCCTAACAGCACTGTATCTGTACCTACATCACATGGACTGCAGCGGTTCAAGAAGGCAGCTCACCACCACCTTCTCACGGGCAATTAGGGAAGGGCAATAAATGCTGTCCCAGCCAGTGATGCCCACATCCTGTGAATGAATAGAAAAAAACTATAAGAAGGTAGCAGATTGCTTCAAGGCCATCAAACAAAAAAATTACCAAACAGAAGTGGTTTCTCACCTCCCCTCCACCCCACCCACACACCCCCCCCCCCCGCCCCGACTTTTTAAGGGGAACAACTAATAAAGAAAATCAGTAAAAAAAAATCAAGCAAAGGAAAGTTTTGAACTTTAAATAACAATATTATTCACATTATCCACCAACCATTGTCACCCTGCCATGCCCACTAGTCGCAGAGGCTGGAAGCATACTGGTGAACGCTGTGATCTCCTTCTGCAGGGCTGCCCAAGGGTTGGAAAAGACCATAGAAGAGAGGCATGCAGTCGGAGCAACTCACGTAGGAAAGGCAGAACAGGCTGGGGCTCCTTTCTCTTGAAAACAAAAGACTGAGGGGCGACCCTATAGAGGTATTTGAGATAATGAAGGGGCTCGATAGGATAGATGGAGAGGAAATATTCATGTGGAAGTCCAAAACTAATGTCACAACTAGTAGTTAACCACTAATAAATCCAATAGAGAATTCAGGAGAAATTCCTTTATCGTGAGAGTATTCACTACCACAAGGAGTAGTTGAGGTGAAGGAGAAAGGAATTGCAAAATATGCTGGTTGGGTAAGAGGAAATATGCTGGTTGGGTAAGAGGAAATAGGGTGCGAGGAGTAAAAACAGAAAATGCTAGAAAAACTCAGCAGGTCTGACTGCATCTGTGGAGAGAGAAAAACAGAGTTAACGTTTTGAGTCCGTGTGACTCTTCTTCAGAGTTAAAGAGACGTAGAAATATGAAGAAATTTATACTGTTGCGGGGGGGGTGTAGGTAAAGCAGAATGGAAGGTGAGAGCTAAGGAGAGATTGACACAAGACAAAGGGAATGTTAATGGTAGTGGTGAAGACTAAAGAAGGTGCTGATAGTAGCATAAAGATGAGAAAGCAGAATGTGTTAATGGCAGAACAAGGGTCAGCGCTCTGTGAAAGAACAGATTGAACAAGTGACAGATAGCCCTGTTGAGGGGCAGGGGGCAGGGGGCAGGGGGGATGGTGGTTGGGGGTAAAGGATAACAGGAGGCTTGTATGGAGCATAAACACCAGTATGGTTTGATTGGTTATTTCTGCACTTTATGTTTGAGCAAACTCAATGTATCACTCCAGTACTGGCCTCCCTAAATAAAAGTGCACATGTCACCCCAGCAATTCGAGGGTGTTTGAAATTCAACTAACATCTTCCTGACTGTCTCTGATTTCATCTAACCTGAGGGAACTTTGCACTAATCTCACTCTGGTCCCTTCACTTACAGCAGAGCAATATCTGATGGTAATACCTGTATTGTTATCCTGAGCAACTCAACAACATTCATAGTGGCAGCCTTCTCTGTCAACCCAACTGCTATCAGCCCAAAGCAAAGAAGCTGTTACTGGAAATCCCATTCTGATGAGACAGTCAGTCGCCCCTAGCACACTCAAACATGTTGCTGTGACTTGATGAATGATGCAGTGCAGGAACAGAAATGAGCATTCTTAGCTACAATGCTATAGATAAAGCAACACAAATGTGTAACATTTTAGTGAATTGTTAAAACATCCCGAGGTGTTTCACAGGTTCAAACCTAGTTCATTGCTACCTCAATGTTACCAAGAATAAAATAACATTAAAATGGAACAAGCGCATTGCAAAGCCTTTCAATTCTGATGGTTATTTTCAAATCTCAGACCTATGTGCCAATGATCCCCCGGCAAAATTGAAATTACATTGAGTTGTACATTTTTAATTTTTTTTAAGTATGAATTTGTCTCAGGTTGAAGTGGGCTATTGAAAACTTTGATGCCCTTTTTGAGTCAGAGCTGAGTTTCAGAATCCATATGTGCTCTTTCGTCACACGCCGGTCCACTTCTACCTTTGTCACATGGGCCCACCTACAACCCAACCTTAACACATTTGCCACTGAAACTCTCATTCTATCTTTGTCACTCCCAGACCTTACTATGCAGAGCTCTGTTGGCCAACCTGCCATCCTTCATTCTTGCTAAACTTCAGCTCAAGCAGAATTCTCTTGCCGGAGTGCTATCAGTCACAGATCCCTGTCACCCCTATACTCCCTGACTTATATTGGCTCCCCACCTAGCAAATTTAAAATTCTCTTCCACTTTTTTTCAATCCCTTCATCATCTTTCCCCTCCCTATAATCGTTATTATCTCCTCCACCACCGCAACCCCCTCCCAACTCTCCATTTCTCTGATTTGATCTGCTGGTATTCCCCCATTCCCAAACTCCCCCCACCATCCCCCGCTGTGATACATGGGAATCATCCCCTGCAGCACTGGGGGTCTGGGGTGGAGGGGTGGAGAGAGTTGCACGGAGGAGTTCTAACCAACAGCTTTTTAAGGCTCTGGCAATGGCTGCAGCTTGGATGAGTCCACGCTCCACAGTTTTAGTGAGTGGGAGAAGTTGCAGCTCCTGGTTCGTTATTTCGAGGGGCAGGTCCTCAACTTCTGGCCACCTGAACTGGGGAAATGGGGCAATCCAAATGGCCACCTCGCCTCTGCTCTGGGGTCTGGCATATGTGATAGTCTGTTACTGGTTTTAATTTGTTCGTTGAAGAAGTCAGATTGGCTGAATTGATGTTAACCCTGGGAAGGGTTCAAATTGCAGGTAAACAAATTAGGGTGTTTAAATTAGGAATGAGTGCTGGAGAGAATTTTTTCACTGAAGGGTAATGCTTATTGGAGAAAGATGTTGAAGCAGAAGGTGTAATGGATTCAGGAGACAATTGATGCATTTACAGGGAGTTGGGAATTTAGGAAGATGGTGAGACAGCAATTAAGCAGAATTGTTTAGAGGCCAAAGACAGGTTTGTTGGGAAAACAGCATTTCCTTGCTCCCAACATCTTTTATATAGTTATTTAAGGAGAGGTTTTTTGGCAACTCTGACATCTCTTCAATTTTTAAAATTTATTCTTTCATGGGATATGGGTGTCACTGAAAAGGCCAGCACTTGTTATCCATCCCTATTGCCCTTGAACTTAGTGGCTTGGCTCACCATTTCAGAGGGTATTTAATGGTCAACCACATTGCTGTAGGTCTGGAATCAGATGTAGGCCAGACCAGGTAAGGATGGCAGATTTCCTCCCCTAAGGACATTAGTGAACCAGATGGGTTTGTACAACAATCGACAATGGTTTCATGGTCACCATTAGTGAGACCAGCTTTTCAATTCCCGATTACTGTTTGAATTCAAATTCCACCGGATGCCATGGTGGGATTTGAACCCTTGTCCTGCAGGACATTAGCCTGGGCGTCTGGATTACTAGCCCAGTGTCATTACCACCATGCCACCCTCTCTCCCTAGGATACTCTTTTAATCATAGTGTTCAGGAATATTAAATTTGATTGAGTGAAGTTAGTCATCAACCATGTCTCAGCAGGCAGCATTCTTGCCTGGGGCAGGGGGGGCTGGTGGGGGTGTGGTGGGGGGGTGGTCAGAATGTTATGTGTTCAAGCCCAACTCCATCACACAAACTCTAGACTGACACTCGAGTGCCAGTACTCAGGGAGTGCTGTACTGTTAGAGATGCTGCCTTTCGAATGTGATGTTCAGGCAATGCTCTGCCTGCTCTTTGAGGTTGATGTAAAAGATTCCATGACAGTATTTCGAGCACTTGGTATCCTGGCTGATAGTTATCCCTCAATGACTATCACTGAAAACAGAATATCTTGTATTATCAAATCGCTGCTTGTGAGACCTTGCTGTGCACAAATTGGCTGCCTCATGTCCTACATTACAACAGTGTTTTGATGTTGGCTACGCTTCAAAAGTACTTCTCTGGTTTGGAATAGTCTGAGACCATGAAAGGCACTATAGAAATGCAAATAATTCTTTTTTTCATCAGGTTAATAGCAGAGAATAATAAGATGTGACAGACTAGTGAGCAAACCTCTCCTTTGTTGCATTAACACCAATCGAGAACCCTCTGATGCTATTTTGTACTAGCTGGTGAGTTTTCAAATATTCAAAGGAAAATTACTGCAAGCTTTTGTTAAAGTCTATGTTTAAATGGTAATAATGGACTGTCATTTGTAAAGCATCAGGAAATGAAAATCACAGGCTAGTTAAAAGCCTCAATTATCAAATGGAATCTTTGAATGTAACAGCACAAGAAGAAACCATTCAGCATACTGCACTTGCCCTAACTCTGAAAAACTGAGCCCCATCCCCTGCACTTACCCTTAATTTTTCAAATATTTATTTTCTTCCCTTTTAGAAGTAATCATTTATTGTTCTGCTGAAACCAGTGTTTATGATAGGCTCCATTGACCTTCCCATTCTGCCCCCATCATTATTTTCTAGGTACAATATTGGCAATTATCCACTTGACTTAAGTATCTCTACAACAGTAAATACAATGGTTTACAACTCTGGGAAGGTTTTGTATCTTACTTCCACCAAGGTTTATTGCAGTCTGTTTATGGAATTGTTCAATATTTTGTCCATTTCTTGTCACTTGCTAGAGCTGCTGCCTCTCAGACACATCGCCAAGATTGCACATCCCAAAAATATTCTGAGTAAAAGTATTCTTGGATCTCTCTACATAATTGCAGCTATTTGAACCTGGTCCCTCTCCATTGCTTTTACACCTTTAAGAAAATGGGAACGTAGGAAGGGGAGGAGGCCATTTAGCCTTTCAAGCCTGTTCCACTATTTGTTGGTATCATGGCTGATCAATGACCTAACTCCATATATCACCCTTTGCTCATCTCTCTTAATTTCTACCTACAATGGGTGTCCAAAATTGTTTGTAATGCTGCACTTGACATCTTACTAAGGTTTTGTATAAATTTAACATAACTACACCGCTTTAATATATGTCTTTAGATACAAAACCATAGACTCTGTTTGTCTTTTTATTCCCTTAATTCTTTATACTGCCACCTTTGCTGCCTTGAAATATATTTGATTTGTACTTTTGTTGCCTCCAGTTTAACTATTTCCCTTTTTTAAATCCGTAGCTCCATTTGCATTTTTTGCTTTTATTTAATCTATTCATGGTCCCTTTTCGTATTTACCATCACTTATTTCTGACTAGTTGAGTAGCCTTGTTTACTCTGCCTCTCAGTCTTTTCCCTTTTCTACTCTTAAAAGGAACTGAACTATACTGTGGCCACTGCTTCCCAAATGTTCCCCTAATTTCAAGCTACCACATTCAGTATCTCAATTCCCATAACCAAGTTAAGTAATGCTTTCTCCCTTGTTATTGAGTGAGAAAACAGTCCTAAACACATCGCAGAGAAAAACCTCCCCTTTCTCCCCACAAAAATTTTCCCTATCACAGTTTACTTATGGATGTCTAAAATCTCCTACCAGTATAGATCTATTGTTAGTACACAATATGCTATACAGGTATCCACTGGAGTCCTCTAATAATGTTAATGCAGACATCCTCTGAGCTCAAATCTTCATCTGTTAATTATACACCAGGTATTGTCAAAGGATAAAAAGCATGAATTCAACAATAATGAACATGTGGAACAAAGTCTCTGTTTCTTTCATCCATAATTGGTGAATTGCTAACAAAATCGCATTCTCAAGAGTATCATGTCAAGCTGTCACAGGCTGCCAATGTAATTGGCTGGTTATTGGTGAGCAACTGTTGTGTTACACTTCACTCTCTTCAAAGTTGATGAAGGCTTCAGTTACATTTCTCACCGAAATATACTATATAGGTCCTGTCACATATCTTTTTTTCCCTTTTGTTAAGTGTCATTGTGTTCAGTACAAGTTGTTCCCATTGCAATTCTCAATAATGACAGGATTAATTATGGAGATTAAGATGTAAAGTGAGGACTCTTCTTTTTTGTTCTTCCAGTTCTTCAGTTATTGTGCCCAGCTGAACCTCTTAAAATGCTGTTGTTCTTATTAAAGAAAAGTATTTGTTAGAACTCCTCTTGTCTTGTGGGGTAAATACAGTGCATGGAACCAAACCATATAAACCAGTGCTGTCTACAGTTGGTTCGCTGGTCTTTCTTAATGTCGTCGACCCTCCGGGATTGTCCTGGAGTCTCTAGAAATTAAAAATTGATCTAAGTGTTGCAAGCAAAACCCAAGAGAAAAATCACAGGGGTTTAAAAAAAGGGTATGTTTTGTTTCATTTTCTTTGAAAACATTTGTTTATTCTTGACCCCCACCTATTTCTCGTCTACTTGCTGCCCCTCTTCAAATATCATCAGAAGCAAAGCATCAGTTACTGTCCACGTGCGTGTTAATGACACCCAGCTCCGTTTCATTGCCACCTCTCTCCACTGTCTCCAAATTGTCAGGCTGCTTTTCCAACATCCAGTACTGGGTGAGCAGGTATTTCCCCCAATAAATATCAGGAAGACCAAACTTTTGGTCTTCAGCCTTCACCGCAAATTTCATTCATCCTTTAGCCACCGGCTCCATCTCTCTTCCTAGCAACTGTCTGAGACTGAACAAGTCAATTCGCAACCTTAGCCCTTAGCTCTGGAATTCCCTCCCGAAATTTCTCCACCCCTCTACCTCTCTTTCCTCCTTTACGATGCTCCTTAAAATCTATATCTTTGACCGAGCTTTTGGCCATCTGCCCTGATCTCGTCTATGGTGCTTTGTGTTAAATTTTGTTTGACATCTCAGCAGTGGAGCACCCTGAGATTTTTTTACTACATTAAAGGCACTAAATAAATACAAGTTGTTGCTGAAGAAAGAGACACGTCTAAGCTTTTCGTCTTGCACTCATCAGAACACCCCGTAAGAATACCAATATAAGGGGAAAACAACAATTTATACTTAATGTGAAGAGAGTGCTGATTAGCTGGCAAGTGGCGGTGCACTCTCTTCACATACAGTATAAATTGTTGGCTGAGGTTTTCCGTGCCCGCTGGTGTCGGGCATGTCCGGTGGCGTGAGTGGACAACATGGTGTGATCGGTCTCACGATGGCTTGAAACCCTTTCACGATCGTCCACTCAGCCCACCAATGGCAGGCCACGTTTCCTGCCATCAGATGTCGGGAACCTCATTGAAATACATCTGCATATCATTACCAGGCCAGCCCGCCGGAATCATCCACCCCCTCCCCCACCGGATCATCTGTCCACGTTGGTGAGGAAGCACGCTGACCTGTTTCACAACAGCATATAAAAGTTATGCATTTGGCAGGCTGCACTTTGAAGGGAACTCGGAGGTGAGTACACAGCAACCATGTACAGTGCTTGCCAGGGTCGCCTGTTGGACTTCAAACTTGAGGACCGTTGGCGCGGGGAGGTCAAGGGCAGCCCTACCGTTGAGGCAACTTGTGGGAGAGGCCAAAGGCAGCCTTGCCATTGAATATAGCGCATAAGCCTTTGGGGTGGGTGAGGGAAATGGCCAGGCATTAGGGAAACCTGTATAAAGTGACCATTCCTTTGCAGCAGGGACAGTTCAGGCGCAGCCATATTGATATGATTGGAGTCGGGCTTCTAGCTTATCTGTCCACTCAGGCAATGCAGAGGCCAAGACTACCAAGTGCTCCAGAGCTTTTCGCCCCTCAGACACTGACTGCAAAGTCATTAGTATTTTAGTGAACTGCAGATCAACTGGGCACTGTGCACGTTGTACAATCTCTGTGCTAAAGTTGGCCTGGAGCAGTCACTGCTGGAGGCACTTACAGCCCCTTGCAATGTCAGCATCCCGGTTTGGAACAGTCTCCCCCATGGTTGAAGCTAACAGTGCAGCCTTGCAGTGTGGGTTAGGAGAATGTCTGCGCCTGAGCTGAGAGCACAGCATGCAGTCCAGTGGGCAAAGCTGTCACCAATCGGTCAGGTGGAGTGGGGCGGAGGTGAGCGGAGGTGGGTGGGGTTTCAGGCAGTCATGCAGTGTACTGATCTCTGGCCATCCAAGTGGTGTCCAGCACCCTCTGGGAATTAAAAGGCCTTCACACTTAACCAGGACAGGTTCTTAGTACACCCATATGCTAACCCATGTGTCTCTCTCTTTCAGCCAGCTGGAGGAGACATCAGGGATCATGAAGCCTGGTGAACTAGCTGTATGCCTGATAGCCTACAGAGAGTGAAGATGACAGAAGAGAGAGTGACGGAGGTGCCTGGCTGCGCAGAGGGAGGAGCAGCACTCTCAGGAAGAAGGGGCCAAAGAGTCAGAGTGCTTAGCAACACCCATGGCCGTCTTTCATTCCTGCAGATGACTGAGAACCAGTAACACTGGAGACTGCGCATGTCTAGGGAACTGTTCACTCACATCTGCCACCTGCTGCAGGATTTGGCACCACGAGGACATGGAGGGCATCCACTGCCAGTGGCTGTGAAAGTGATCGTGGCACTCAATTTCGATGCCAGTGGCTCCTTTCTGGGCTCCACAGGTGACCTCTGTGGGATCTCACAAGCCTCCACCCACAAATGCATCCATGAGGTCACGGATGCCATCTTGGCGAGGGCACACAACTTTCTGTATTCCGCCCAGGACCAGGACAGCCTGGATGCAAGAACGATTAGATTCGCCCAGATCTCAGGTTTCCCACAGGCACAGGGTGTGATGGGCTGCACTCACATGGCGCTCAGATCTCCTGTGCAACTCATGGTGAACTATATCAATCGCAAGGAGTTCCACACGCTGAATGTGCAGCTGGTGTGTGACCACCACGAACGCATCCTGCAGGTCTGCACATGGCTTCCGGGGAGTGTCCACAACTCCGACATCCCCAGTCGATCACAGGTCCCTGAAGCCTTCCAAGGTCCACAGAAGCTGCAGGGAGGACTCCTCGGGGACAAGGGTTACCCACAGAGGCTGTGGCTGATGACACCCGTGTGGCTGCCTCAGACTGCAGCAGAGCGATGCTATAATGAGGCTCAGGCTGGAACTTGCAACTTGGTGGAGCAAACCATCAGGATACTGAAGATGAGGTTCCAGTGCCTGGACCGGTCTGGTGGAGCCCTGCAATACAGCCCACAGAGGGTGTCACACATCATCATCACCTGCTGAGCCCTTTACAACCTGGCATTGCAATGGGCTGAGGAACTGGCTGAGGAAGACCTGGAGGAGCTACACGTCTCCTCTGATCAGGAGGATGCCGATGGGGCTGAGGGTGAGGAGACCCTCGGAGGCGGTGATGATGGGGATGAGGCTCCCGCACTGGCCAAATGAGGCAGACGTGCTCGGGAGGCCCTCCTAGCTGCTAGATTTGTGGAGGATGATGACGACATGCAGTGAGGAGACTCCATAGATCTTCACATAGCCTCTGAGAATGTCTAACTCCTGTCTGGCTGAGGGCAGCTCATTTGCACTCTGTGGTTAGGGTCATGTCATAGAGATGCAGCCATGAAACTTCAGATGCACCTGATCCTTTGTCTGCCTTCAGCACCTGACCCCTTCAGGATCACAGCATCACTGGTCACAGATGCTGTAGAGATGGGGGGCCAGCCCCATCTTAAAGTTGTTGAGAGCACAGAGAGAGAATGATGGAACTCTGTGATGCCTGCCCACTACATTCTGGCAGCAATGACGAGCACTGTTGAGGTGCTGGCATCAGTAATGAGTCCAGGGAGTGTGAGGCTGGACCATCACTTTGGTCTGAAGGCTGCAGAAAGCACAGGGAAGAGGCTCTGGACTGAGACACCTGCCTTTATCTTGTGCAGAAAGGTTTCACATCTGAGTGACATGAACACTGCTCATCAGAACGGGGAGCCATAGGCAGGGAGACATTCTTGGGAGCTTATTGACAATAGCGAACATTATGTACAAGTGATCAACACCCGTGCCCAGGCTGTGCAACTAATTCTTCTTAACTTTCCTAGCCCTGCTGTTACATGGTGCTCCCGGAAATCTACAGCGGAGGTGGAGGCAGCCTACTGACTGCTACGTCCTGTCTGTGATGACCTTGGCAGGTGTCCCCTGGATGACCGAGACCTGGTGGGTCCTGGACTGCTTTTGGGGTCCTGCTGTGTGGCAGTGGCACCCTCCTCGGCCTGTGGAGCTGGACTGCTGAGGTCACAGGAAGAGTGGATTCAGATGGGCCGGACACTCCTGGAGTCACCTGGATGGATGGCCCTGGAGTTTATACTTACTGATCCTCCTCCCTATAGGTGGCTGAGGGCCCCTGGCTGGCTCCATGAAGGGAAGGGGTAGCTGGAGTGGGATCGAGTTGCCCGGCATCACTTTTGCATACACACTGTTGGAGGCCAGCTATGACGTCAGTGATGGAGTTCAGCCGGCGCAGCAGTGCTGGAGCGACTTCCTAGACCAAGGTCTCCATGGCAGCTGCCATCCTGCCAGTGTTGACCTCGGTGCATTGCAATGCCCGCACTATTACCTCAGCCTGAAGACGGACGGACTCCTCCATCGTCCCTTGCAGTCTGAGAATTGTAGCGGACATCCCTTCCTGATATTCCCAAGTTTGCCTTTATAGCTCCAGCAACTGTGACATGACCGAGTCCAGAGGATCGTCATCTGACTCGGACTCAGCCAATTTCTGGCCTCCAGCAGCCCTCCGCATGCCAGACACCTGGGAGGTCCCAGCCACCGCCTGCTGTGGATCATACAGCGCACTGTGCTCACCAGATTGTGACCCTGAGGTTACTCTAAAGCTAAGTTCCACCGAGATATGTGTCTTTGTGCTGGTGTAGGGTATGGGTGAGCGCTGTGATGGGGCTTCAAGGAGCCTCCAGCTTCCTCTTCAGAGGTTTCTTCAGGGTTTGATTGAAGGCCCTGGGTCATGGACTCTGTCAGCTGTTTCCCAGTTGTGTCTATGGAAGCAAGGGGAGATAATTAGTGCATGGCCTGTGAAACAGGACACATCACTCACAGCATGGTTGTCTGATGGATGTTGCACTGCTGGACCCGCACTTGGTAGAGCAGTGCCTACCTCGCTGTCAGCACAGGACAGTTCTAGATAGTTTCTGGCCAACTGGATGGCTCTGTTTTCAAAGTCTGTGAGCAGTTTGATATCAGGCATTCCTCCACCGGTCAGCGACCTCTCCTTCTTGTTGTGTGCCAGCTTGTCCTGCATAAATAGAGATGGAGAGAGTGTAAGCAGGACGCCTGCCAGGCCAGATGATATCGAAGGGTCATGAGGACTCGAAACGTCAACTCTTTTCTTCTCCGCCGATGCTGCCAGACCTGCTGAGTTTTTCCAGGTAATTCTGTTTTTGTTTTGGATTTCCAGCATCCGCAGTTTTTTTGTTTTTATATCAGATGATATGTATGCCTGGCATGTGTGGGTGGTGAGTGGTCCCATGGATGGGATGAGGACAATGATGATGAGTGTGAGAGAGTGAATGGTGATGTCCCTTGAACTGGCAGTGAGTGAGATCCCTGTGGATGTGTGATGGGTTTGTGAGTGTGTGAGTTGAGAGTGATGAGAAGAGTGACTTACCCTGGTGGAACAGAGGAGATCATTCGTCCTCTTCTGGCACTGGGTGGCTGTCCTCTTTTGGAGGGCGTTGGCATTGACCACCACCTCCCCAAGCCTGGTTGGCGATGCCGCTGCCCATCCTGCAGCAAGAGCAAGGACAGAGGACATCGCAATGGGCCTCCACCGAGTCCAAAGGGTCCAAATTTTTGGTCCCAGGATGTTGGTGGTGGGGGATTCAGTGATCACCTGTTTCCCTTAACAATGTAATTGGAATTAACAAACATTAACAATGTAACTGACAGTAACAAAGCTTAACAATGTAATTGATAAGACATTAACAAGAGGGATTTATAGATTAATTTATCAAGGTTGTGTACCTTCAGATGCAATCTTGGAGCACTCAGGATAGAAATGGAATTGGCACCTGAAATGTTTTTTTCCCAGCTGAATCTGAACAGGGTCTTGCCAATGCTGAAGAGAGTTCTGACACATGGAGGACATCACAGAGATTATAAAGATAGGGCCCTCATGGAAGCCTAAATTATCCATCACAGCCCTGAATTACCTAATGAGCTATTTTAAGACTTTTGCTTTCATTGCTTTATCTGAAGGTTCACAGCCTTTATGTGAAGATGGGCTTTTTGACATCAATCCTGTCTTTGTATTATTTTCGATCTGTTCCCTTGCTTTATAATCAATGGTTTGACGTGAAATCGCCTCCCAGGTTCAATCTCTTTATCTTATTTACTGGATCCCTTTCTATTCCTCATGCTTTGTGGCTGAAGTGTCCAAGTTTTTCAAACCTTCAGCCATCACCCAGTGCCCCTGGCCCAAGGGTCTAACCTTGTTACCCTTCTCTGTGCTGCTCCAAAGGATCAACGTGTTCTATACGCCTCAATTTCTCAACAAAACACGAGACGGATCATTCTGGCATTAAATGAAAGTGTGAGATGGGTGGACAAGAGAACACAAGAAATAGGAGCAGGGGTAGACCATTCGGTCCATTGAACCTGCTCCACCATTCAATACAATCATGGCTGATCTCGGTCTTCAACTCCACTTTCCTGCCTGCTCCTCATATCCTTTCATTCACTGCAAGTCCAAAGTCCAAAGACACTGATGTGTCACTAATCCTAGGGGCTGCAAATTTCTTGTCTTTTGTGGACATCTTCCCTGCAGCAGTCGTGGGCTGGAGGCACCCACATTGAGATGTGTGTGAGCACCTGGACTTTAACTATGACGCCCTGCGTGATGAAGTGGGGGTGATGGCAGGCAGACAGGGGAATGACAGCCCGCCCGCCATGGAAACAGCGTGTTTCCCGGGAATGCATAAGTAATGTGGCGGATTTGGGGCGATCCGGCGTGAAAACCCACCATCGCAGCCTGCGGGTAAAACATCGTTTTACCTGCCCGCTACCGCACTTGGTGCAAACCTGGAATGACTCCGCCCGTTGTTTTCCCCTTACATTGGCATTCTTGTGAGTGTCCTGATGAGTCTAAGAAGAAAAGGTTAGACATGTCTCTTTTATCAGCAGTACTCACGTTCTGTACTACCAAGTTGTTGTTAAAATGATATCAGGAATGGGGAGAAAGGCGGGTTGACTGGACGGAGTGGTTGGCTGTGAATGGAATACGTCCAATCCTAGGTGGGCAACCTTCATCTTTGCCAATCTCATCCGAGGCAACAATGGTGGTTCTTTTGTCTTTAAGAGCTTCTAGTTGTGCAAGGTGGAGGGGCTGTGGCTTTATGTTGGTCCCAACCATTGCTCTGGATGGATTCATCCTTTGAGGAAGAAGTTAGGCCAGCCTTCAGCTCTTACATTTTAAACTGAGATTGCCTGACGTCTGGATGTCACTTCCTCATGCGCCCGATGTGTTCCTCATCTCCCTGAGGTATTTGTGTGGCTCACCCTGGTGTGGATTTTAGCTGCTTAGAAAAATAGCCGAACTCCGCAGAGGGTTTGTCACGGGAATTGAACATGTGTCAGCCCCAAAATGACACCCTTGTGATAAAGCCAGGAAGACCATTAGAGCTGCAATTGTCTGTCACAAAACCCGCTTAGTATCACTGAGGCTATTTTTCCATTTGTTCAACAAACAATTCAGCCTCTCATCCATCTAATATCATCCCCAAACTGAAAGTCAGCTGTCTCAGTACTGTCGATCAGACCCAGATTTTAGTTAGCATCCTATTATGCCTATCTTTGACTCACCATTGATTTTTTTCTGTCTGTTCATGATTATGTGAAGCGACTGGGGGATTTTTCCACATTAAAGGCTCTATATAAATGCAAGTTGTTGCTGTTGTTCAGGTCAACATCAGTAAATATCTTCACACAGATAGTTTTCCCTCCATTCTCCCTCACCACATGGCTCTTTAAGAAAATACCGGCCCTTAGAGGAAGACTCAAAAAAATAATATTTTTTAGAGCCATGCCCGGAATTTGTTTCTTTATCTTTAGTTATTGTGAAGAAAAAAAATGTTTTTCTCAGTTTACTTGAAGGGGGCAATGGAAGGTCACTTCGTATGATTGAAGCTTTGAATAAAGCATTTACTGTGGGCCAAACTGTAATTAATAAATTTAGCTGCAGTCGCCACAGTCACTGTTGTGCAAATACATCTGTTGTGATGGAGCAGGTTAGAGCTTTGGCTGTGGGACAGTAGTATTGAGCAGTGGGCCAGATGTAATATGACAGATGCCAGTGGGGCTGCATTGTTCTGAGCCCAGTGCCTATTGGAACAAGTACGTTAAAGCTACTGGGCTCTTTTCCAAATCGGTGCTCTGCACAGAACACTGACTCCTGCAAGTGATGGGAAGTGAAGAGGTGGGGGGGATGGGGGGTGGTGGAAAACAAAGGTGTGATGTTCTTAATTCTTACCGGCACAGAGATAACAATATAAGCCAATCGCCAAGAAATCCAATAGAAATTCAGGAGAAACTGCTTAGCTCAATGCGGTGAGAACGTGGAACTTGATACCACGGGAGAGTGGTTGAAGTAAAGACCATCAATGCATCTAAGGGGATGCTAGATTAGCATTTGAGGATGAAGGAAATAGAGGGTTACGCTGATAGAGTTAAATGAGGAGGTTTAAGAATAACATAAGCAGTAGCATTGTAAGAAATGGTATAGAATTAGCAGGCATAGTATGAGACCACCTGACAGAAAAGCTGTTTTCTTTTCTCTCTCTCCCTCTCTCTCTCTCTCTCTCTCTCTCAGTAAAGACACAGAAACAGTTCTTAGCAGCCGGGGACTGAGGTAAAACAAAGATAAGAGCCAAGGAGAATGGTGTTCTCAGGGGCTTCATGTTGAGGTCTCCTGGTACAGGGTTTCCATTTCGACATTCCTGAGCTGAGAAGCTTGAGTCTTGTACTGTTTGTGTCTGGCAGAAGTTAACAAGTGGCGCTCAGGTGAAAGGTGACCTCAAGGGAAAGTAACAGAGAGGGAGAGGTTACACCTCGGGTAGCTGGCCTTGGTCATTGGCCATACGAACATACGAAATAGGAGCAGAAGCGGCAGAGAGTTCCAAAGTTGCACAACCCTCTGAGAGAAAAAATTTCTTCTCATCTCTGTCCTAAAGGGGCGACCCCTAATTTTAAAACAGTGCCCCCTAGTTCTGGACTCACCCACAAGAGGAAACATCCTTCCCACGTCCACCTTGTCAAAGCCGCTCAGAATCTCATATACTTCAACTAAGTCACCCCTCACTCTTCTAAACTCCAGTAGAAACAAAGCCAGTCTGTCCAACCTTTCCTCATAAGACAACCCACTCATTCCAGGTTTCAAACTAGTAAACCTCCTCTGAACCACTTCCAATGCATTTACACCCTTCTTTAAATAAGGAGACCAAAACTGCACACAGTATTCAAGATATGGTCTCACCAATACCCTGAAGCATAACATCCTTACTTTCATGTTCAATTCTTTTCATAAGCTCAAGATTTGTTGCCATACTGATTTAAGGCAAGAGTCCGTGTGTACATTTTCTGGTTCCCATACCAAAGGAGGGATGTAATTGCCTTAGAGGCCATGCAACAAATGATCAGTCGATTGGTGACTGGGCTGAGAAGGTTATTCCATGAGGAAAGATTGAGTAGATTGGTCTTACATTCTCTGGGGTTTAGAAGAATGAGAGGTGATCTCATTAAAATATATAAAACTCTTAGCAGCCTTGACAGGGTAGATGCTGAGAGGCTGTTTCCCCTGGGCAGGGAAACTAGTACCAGGGGCACTATCTCGGAATAAGGAGTCGGCCATTTCGGACTGAGATCAGGAGAAATTTCTTCACTCAGAGGGCTGTGAATCTTTGGAATTCGCTACCCCAGAGAGCTGTGGATATTCAGTCATTGAGTATATTCAAGACTGAGGTTGATAGATTTTTGGACTGTAAGGGAATCAAAGGATATAGGGTCCAGGACCCGTAAAGTGGAGTTTTTAAAAATTCACTCATGGGTTATGAGCGTCGCTGGCTAGGCCGACATTTATTTCTTAGCTATAACTGCCCTTGAGAAGGTGGTGGTGAGCTGCCACCTTGAACCACTGCAGTCCCTGTGGCGTAGGTACACCCACAGTGTTGTTTGGGAGGATGTTCCAGGATTTTGACCCAGCGACAGTGAAGGAACAGCAATATATTTCCAAGTCAGGATGGTGAGCGGCTTGGAGGGGAACTTCCAGATGGTGGTGTTGAAGTCAAAGGTCAGCCATGATCTTATTAGATGACAAAGCAGGCTTGAGGGTTGTATGGCCTATTCCTGTTCCTTTATCTGATGTTGTTATGTTCTAATTAAGCAGGTTGTTGGGATCCCAAAGTAATCTCGGAGGTAATTTTGAGCGATATGGGTGATATTGGATCAGCTGCTCGCTATCCATCGGAAGTCAATTGAAATGAAAACTGAAAAAGATATATGAGGGGAATCTGATTTGCATACATTTAAGGCTGGGACAGACAGGTTTCTGGTCTCTCAGTGAATGAAAGGATATGGGGAGCAGGCAGGAAAGTAGAGTTGAAGACCGAGATCAGCCATGATTGTATTGAATGGTGGAGCAGGTTCAATGGACCGAATGGTCTACTCCTGCTTCTATTTCTTGTGTTCTTTTGTCCACCCACCTCACACTTCCATTTAATGCCAGAATGATCCGTCTCGAGTTTTGTTGAGAAATTGAGGCATATAGAACATGTTGATCCTTTAGTGCAGCACAGAGAAGGGTAACAAGGTTAGACCCTTGGGCCAGGGGCACTGAGTGATGGCTGAAGGTTTGAAAAACTTGGACACTTCAGCCACAAAGCATGAGGAATAGAAAGGGATCCTGTAAATAAGATAAAGAGATTGAACCTGGGAGGTTATTTCACATCAAACCATTGATTATAAAGCAAGGGAACAGATCGAAAATAATACAAAGACAGGATTGATGTCAAAAAGCCCATCCTCACATAAAGGCTGTGAACCTTCAGATAAAGCAATGAATGCAAAAGTCTTAAAATAGCTCATTAGGTAATTCGGGGCTGTGATGGATAAGTTAGGCTTCCACGAGGGCCCTATCTTTATAATCTCTGTGATGTCCTCCATGTGTCAGAACTCTCTTCAGCATTGGCAAGACCCTGTTCAGATTCAGCTGGGAAAAAAACATTTCAGGTGCCAATTCCATTTCTATCCTGAGTGCTCCAAGATTGCATCTGAAGGTACACAACCTTGATAAATTAATCTATAAATCCCTCTTGTTAATGTCTTATCAATTACATTGTTAAGCTTTGTTACTGTCAGTTACATTGTTAATGTTTGTTAATTCCAATTACATTGTTAAGGGAAACAGGTGATCACTGAAACCCCCACCACCAACATCCTGGGAGTTACCATTGACCAGAAACTGAACTGGACTAACCATATAAATACTGTGGCTACAAGAGCAGGTCAGAGGCTAGGAATAGTGCAATGAGTAACTCACCTCCTGACTCCCCAAAGCCTGTCCACCATCTACAAGACACAAGTCAGGAGTGTGATGGAATACTCCCCGCTTGCTTGGATGAGTGCAGCTCCCACAACACTCAAGAGGCTTGACACCATCCAAGACTAAACAGCCCACTTGATTGGCACCACATCCACAAACATTCACTCCCTCCACCACTGACGCCTGTAGCAGCAGTGATGCACAAGATGTACTGCAGGAATTCACTCCTTCGACAGCAAGTTCCAAACCCACGGCCGCTACCATCTAGAAGGACAAGGGCAGCAGATAGATGGGAACACCACCACCTGCAAGTTCCCCTCCAAGCCACTCAACATCCTGACTTGGAAATATTTTGCCGTTCCTTCACTGTTGCTGGGTCAAAATCCTGGAACTCTCTCCCTAACAGCACTGTGGGTGTACCTACATGGACTGTAGCGCATGGACTGCAGCGATTTAAGAAGGCAGCTCACCACCACCTTCTCAAGGGCAATTAGGGATGGGCAATAAATGCTGGCCCAGCCAGTGAAGAATACATCCCGCAAATGGATAAAAAGAAACATATAAATAGAGGATAGCTGGGACACTGGGTGGGTGTGAGGAGTGTTGACACTGAACAAAGTCAATAAACTCTCTTAGCAAAGAAAGGCTCTGTATCTTAGTTAAAAGCAAAATACTGCAGAGGCTGGAAATATGAAATAAAAACAGAAAATACTGGAAAAAGCTCAGTTGGTCTGACAGCATCTATAGTCAGAGAAATAGAGTTAACATTTTGAGTCAGCACAGATGCTGTCAGACCTGCTGAGATTTTCCAGAATTTTTGGTCTCTGTATCTTAGTTTTGACTTCATCAGCTGGTGTGGATCCTATTAAACACCTCTTCTGGTCCACTTCCAAGATCAACTCCTGGTACCTCCAGAACCACCTGTACACCCCCCACTTCAGCCAACCACTAATAAAATTATCATTCACACTTTGTTTAAGACTTCATTTCTCCAATAGTCTCTGGCCTCCATCCTACACAAATTCTAACTCGTGCAGTGCTCTGGGGCTTGTACCCAGTCAGCCACAAAGCCATGCACACACATCAGCCCTGTTGTGAACCTAGCTTTACTGCCTCTCTGTGTACTGACTCCAAATGCTCATTAACATCTTCAAATCCCCCTTTGGCACTGTTCCATTTTACCTCTCCTTTTACAACTTCATTAGTTTACCTTGGAAACCCGTGCTGTATCTGCCGCCTGAATGAATTGAAGGTTTTCTGCTCAGAGTGCCAAGGAAGTACATTTCTCCTTCGACTACCCATGTCTAGGGATGCATGAGGCAGACAAAGCACATGTTTACATCTGCATAGCTTGTTCTTTTCCTGGAATAGGCCGTGAGCCTGAAGTCACAGGCTATAGCCTGAGGGCCATCACATCAATCATCACATCCACATCAAGCATGGCCGACCAGGAATCTCTCCAATTCCTATCACCTGCCTTTAGTATGTTGGAAGGGTTTACAGGCTCAAAGTGTTGCTTCATGGTTGAACAAATAATCTTTGTTGACACATCACTGCAGCACTCAGGGATTTCTGCATTGCCACTGGACTGAGTGTTTTGGTGTCTACTGTCGAGGTGTAAAAGGTCCAGTGGTTGAAGGAGAACAGAGTCAGTGTCCTGGCCGGCATTTAACCCTCAGCCAACATGGTAACAAAACAGAAGAGAAAGAGCTGCATTTATATAGCACTTTTCACAACCGTTGGATGTCTCAAAGTGCTTTACAGCCAATGAAGTGTAGTCTCTGTTGTAATGTAGGAAACACGGCAGTTAAATCGCACACAGCAAGATCCCAAAAGCAGCAATGGGGTAATGATCAGCCAATCTGTTTTTGCGATGTTGACCGAGGAATAAATATTGGTCAGGACGCTGGGGAGGACTCCCCTGCCCTTCTTTGCAATAGTGCATTGGGACCTTTACACCCATCCAAGTAGGTAGATGGGGGTCTCACTTTAAAGCCTCACCCGAAAGACATGAATAACTAATAATTTTTCTCATTGCTACCTTGCTGTATTCAAATTAGTTGCTTCATCTGCTTACATATCAATAGATGTTGCATTTTAAAAGTAACTAATTGGTTGCGAAGTGCTTTGGGAGGTCCTGAGGTGCTATATAAATGCACAATCTTTATGTGTGGGTATGGTGACAAAGTCAACTCCACAGCATGAAGATACCTAACTCAGCACCACTCGTTCCCAAAAGATCACTAAGAAACTATTAGCTGTTTTATTTTCCATTAAGATACTTCTGGTGTGACATATTTATTCCCAGCAACAATTCACCACACATAACTTATCAATTAGTTCCTTCACTGGCACAACTCTCGCTCTTCCAATTCTTTCTTCTTACTCTATGATATTTCAGTCTTTGTCGGTGGTGCCAGTCACTCAAGGCTTAGTAAGAGACGTGAGTTTTTTAAAAAAAAATTAAGTTCTCATCTCCAGCTTCCTCCTGGTCTGGATCTAAAATAAATTGTCGTCTTCTGTAGATTTAGCAGTTGTCAAGTAATCAGACCACCCAACACCACCCCCAGCCCCCATCGAAAAGTGATTTCACAACCTCAGGATGTGCCAAACCACATGACAGCCAAGGAAGTACATTTCTCCTTTGACTATCCACATCTAGGGATGCATGAGGCAGACAAAGCACATGTTTACATCCGCATAGCTTGTTTTTTCCGGAATAGATCGCGAGCCTGAAACCAGAGGCTGTAGCTTGAGGGCCATCACTCCACATCAAGCATGGCCGACCAGGAGACTCTCCAATTCCTACCGCCTGCCATCAGGTGTTTTGGAAGGATCTACAGGCTGATAATCCACCAGTTTGGCCACATTATGAGCACACCTTCCTTCTACGATCATCAAGTCCTGAAGGGTGACTTCACAGAGGTTTTTTAAAATGACAGAAAATGTTTTCACTCATGGGGGTTGCTCAAAACTAGAGGCCACAAATATTAGAGGTGTCAATACCTCCTTGTAGTACATTTGGAGGGTTCATATGTCAGTGAAACATGGCAGCCAATTTGTGCACAGCAAGGTCCCACAAACAGAAATAAAATAATGACCTGATGAGCTGTTTAAGGGATAAAACTTGACCAGGACACGAGGAAATACAGTCCAGCTCCAAATTAGTGCCACAGTATTGTGATGACTGTCACTTTAAGATCAGCTTAACTGAGTAGGGATCATGTAATTTATTCCCCTGCGCTATCCACACATTGGTTGAACAAATCACGTGACCCCCCCCCCCTACTCAGTTGGGCTGACCTTAAAGTGACAGTCGCCACAAATATCCTTTACTTAAGCCTGAGAGAGCAGACAAAATTTCAGTTTAGCATTTTATCCAAAAGGTAACGCATCTCGCGGTGCAGCCCTTCCTCAGTACCGGACCGGAGCAGTGATTGTGAGCTCAGATTCCTGGCATGGAACGTGATACCCGCAATCTTCCGACTCTGAGACGAGAGTGTAACCAGCTGAGCCACAAGTAGTCAGGATGGGTGGTTGAGCTTAGGATAACTGGGCACGTTTAAGAAACAGTTCAATGCTGTCATGGAAAGAGGGTGGGTATAGTACACTGGAGATCAAATCATCCAAAAGGATTTCTTCATCTGAACGGAGATGTTTGCGAACCCCGAGGCCCCCACCTGATCGAACTCTCCGGGAGTGTAGCCCACTTTCGGAAACTCCCCGGCATCGTTCCCACCAAAACCCCTTTTAAAATCGGGCCCAACGTGACAGTACAGTGTTGCCCAGAAGGCATGGCACAACAGATAGAGTAAGGTAAATAATTAATCACCGCAGCCCGGCAGATGAACCAGAGCTGTAAAGGAGCCGGCCACTGCTGTTATAAAGCATTAAAAGCCCCAAGATAGTGGCGCCAGTTGAAGACAAACAGGTCTGGAGCCGACTGCAGCAACTCATAAAGTGAATCACAGGCTGGAGCTCTTTCCTGTAGAGAGAAGACTGAAGAGTGACTGTACAGAGGCTTTTTAAAGTGACAGAACATGTTCTCACTAGTGGGCGTTGCTCAAAACTAGAGGCCACAAATATTAGGTAGCTGCCAGTAAATCAAATAGGGATTCAAAATAAATTCTTTATTTGAGTATTTAGAACGTGGAGTAATGGAGGCGAGTCCCGATTTCCGTCACTTCACTTCACCATCGGTCGCTTCAGCTGTCTGGGCCCTAGGCTCTGGAATGCCCTCCCCAAACCCCTCCACCTCTTTCTTTTCTTCCTTAAGATGCTGCTTAAACCTACATCTTTGTCAAGCTTTTGCTCGATGTCCTAATGTCTCCTTATGTGGTCCAAGAACGCTCCTGTGAAAAGCCTTGGTGAGTTTTTACTATGTTAAGGGCTCAAGTTGTTGTTGTTGACTACTTTAGATGCATTTAAGTGGAGGCTGGATAATTACTTGAAGGAGAAAGGAATAGAAGGGTAAACAGGAATAAAAACAGAAAATGCTGGAAATACTCAGCACGCCAGGCAGCATCTATAGAGAGGAAAACAGAGTTCAGGTCAATGACCTTTCAGCAAAATTGGAAAAAAGTTCACAGAATCACAGAATTTTAACAGCACAGAAGAAGGTCATTCGACCCATCATGTCTGCACTGTCTCTTCAAAGGAGCATCATGACCTAATGCCATTGCCATGCCTTTTCCCCATACCCGTGCACATTGTTTGTATTCAAATAATCATCTATTGCCCTCTTGAATGCCTCAGTTAAACCTGCCTCCTCCACACTTCCGGGCAGTGCATTCCAGACCTTAATGCGGTGGTTTTGGGACAATACAGCATGAAAAGCTGCCATTGCGGCTGACATGTAAAATGTAATTTTACCCGCCGGCTACCGCATTTAAGTGCAAACCTGGGACGATTCCACCCCTTAGTTTCACTTATGATTTTTAGCAGAGCACACACAGTTCTGCTGCTGATGTCTTCAAGATTTCTACCCATGTATAAATCTTCTCATGTGCCTCGTCTCAACAAACGAACCCACAACGTGTTTCCCCAATTCCTTATGAGTGATTGGTGCCTTTATATGATGATAATGCTGCAACGTGGTGCTCAGTGGTGGTCAAACAGCCTGGCAGCAAGATTAAGTATAGGCGCGACATGATGATCATGCTACATGGCATGAGATGCCCTCGATGTTTTGGTCAAGCCACAAGGAATTTGTAACGTCAGAGAGTGCTGAAATCGCAGCGTGGTGACTGCACAGAAAAGCTTTGAAGAGACAGTGCCGGGACAGCGCTCAAATAAAGAGCTGGTAAGCAGGCAGAAACCTCCTCGCGGTGAGATTACAGCACCCAGCCTGTCAGTTCAATGAGAGAGACAGCGTGTCAAGAAGACCAGCACTGGGTTAGCTCAGTCGGGAAAGGTGAGTGATCAGGGTGTGGGCCAGGTTGATAGTGAGCGAGGGACAGTCAAACAAAAAAAAAACCAAAAATGTCATAAAAATCGGGCCAGAGATGGTTGTGATTTATCGAGTGGAGCTTTGGTACAGCGCACAGAAATAGCCACAACAACACTCATCCCAGCTATTATAGGAGAAGGGAGGTCAAAGGGATATTGTCAAAATGTCCAAAAAATTCCCCAGTTTGAATTGGGACGCGGCTGACCTACCATCCAAATTCAAAATGCTTAAACAACATACAGAGCTCTGGTTTCTTGATTCAGGTGTCTCTGAACCAGACAAGCAAGCCATAAAAATTCACCTAGCAATTAGGAATGAAGGTCTACACAGGCTGAACACGTCAGGATTAACAGCAGAAGAGCTTAAGGGCCCCCAAAAGTTATAAACTACATTGGAAAACCAGTTCAGAATCAGGTTAAACCTCCATATCCATCGACTAGAGTTCATGTTATTTTGACAACAGCCTACAGAATTTATAGACCACTTTATCAGCAGATGCAGAGAAAGGAGTATGTACTATGATTTTTCAAATGCAGAAATAACAGACCGAATTGTTGAGTTGGTGATTGCATCCACTCCCATGACAGCATTCCAGAAAGATCTACCAGACCAGCTAAAAACATATAGCATCGAAGAACTGCTCAAGGATGGATGTAAGTACAAAACGATCTTCATAGGTTGATGAAGCTTATAGGTTCTAAGTACCACCCTAATTGTTTACGCTCTTACTAGAACACCCAAACCTAGCAAGACATGTGAAAGTTGTGGCCTTCTGCATGCACCAAGGAAATGCCCAGCTTTCCATCAATTCTGCAAGGCATGAGGCAGAAAGGGCCCTTGGCAGTGGCAGTGCACTAGAGCAAAGACTGATGCAGCTACAAAGAACTGTGCACTGATCCAAACAGACTGCATACAATGGGTACCTTCAAGCAATAAGAATGACCATCCGGTGTCGCATCAGAAACATATGTATGAGGTGATCGACAAACCAGAAAAGGAGGATGATGTGCACGATGAGAGGAAGAGCAGTAAACACGTTTCGCACCATCAATATCGAGGAAAACATAAATACCATTACACTGTCCGAAGTGTTTGCCAAGGTTCAAATTACCACCCCTAACAAAGTTGGCAACTATTTGTTATTGGCCAAGATTGAAATAGGGGCAAATGCCAACTTGCCCTGCGGATTCTAAAAGGCATGTATCCCACAGGTGTGGAAGGCCATGGCGAAACCGACTACTAAGCAATTTTCAGCGTACAATGGTTTACTAATCCCATGCGCAGGATCCATAGTTCTGGAGTGCAAGTGCAATCAATCCTCCTGGGTGTCACAGATGTTCTACATCATGGATGCTAAAGAGCCAGCATTTGTAGGTCTAGTGACAATCCATGGAATCAGTCAGATCTCACAAGGCAACCTTAAAAAACTATCCCTATCATCTCAGCTCATGACTTAGCATCAAAATATCCAGAATGTTTCAATAAAATTGGCAGTTTCAAGGGAGCTGCAACATTACACAAGTCCATCAACTGATCTGGTAGATTTTGCACAACACAAATTCCAGCATCTGCTGGAAGAAACGGTCAATGATTCCACGCTACAGAAACTGTGGATAACTATCATTGAAGGATGGCCTGATTCAATTCAGCTTGTCAACAACTGTTTGAGACCATTTGGGCCTTACTGGGATGAGCTAGGCATCTCCTAGGGAGTCATTTTTAAAAGCTGGCAGGTCATCATACCAGAATCTTTGTGACCTGATATTCTTCAACAACTCCATCACTCACACATGGGCGTAAACCAGATGAGAAGACTCATATGAGAAACAGTCTGCTGGCTGGGTATGAACAATTCCATTGAAGTCATCATCAAGAAATGCAAGGCATATCAAGAGCATATGCCAAGTCAGCACAAAGAACCATTGATTCCACATGAAGTCCCTACCCATCCTTGATCCAAAATCACATCCAGCCTCTTTCATGTTCATGGCATTGACTTCATCGTCATTGCTGACTACTTTACCAAGTAACCCATTATTCAACAGTTGCACAATACATCAGGCATAACTGTTGCATACACTCTAAGTGTTATTTTCAATTTATTTGATGTGCCTAGTGTTAGGAAATAGAGACAGCCTAAGTAAGTTATATTCAGATTTGTGGGTATTCGGAATGCGTTTTAGCTTTAAAGTTTAAGTTTGATTCGTATTTCTGTATTTGTGTGTTAAGGAAGGTCAAATTGAGATTTAGTTTCACTTTAAAAAGGTGCCTGCATTTCTAAAGAGGTTTTTACAACTGTTGCAGCTAGGTTAAACAAACAAGAGTAGAAGAATTGGGCTGTTGCCTAGCAACAGAGGTCCAGAGAGGCAGGCCCCTCCCACAGACATACACACAGAAGAGAAACAGCAGTTTGATTATGGAAGCTGTTTGAGTTCAGTTGGTTTTGAAAGTAGTTACCAGGAGAAACTGGAGCAAAAGGGACAGATAACAAGTCCCAAGCTAAAGAAAAGACCCCAGAATCCAGGGGAGGGGAACAGGAGAAAGTCTTGAGCAAACATTCTAGTCAAGGAAGGACAGGAACCTGGAAAAAGTGTTAAGTGAAGTTAAGAGTGAGGGCAGAGAAAGACTCTAAGATTCAAGTTGAAAGCTTCAAGCTGCAGAAAGCAGATTTAATGTGAGAACAGCTTATAAACGATAAGAAGGTCCAAATAGACAACTGAAGGTCTGTAACTCTTTGCTATGGGCATGTGAAGTAATGGTGTACTGTTGATGGCTGAGTCGGTGAGAGTCAGTGCGTGGATGACAGCTTGAATACATGTGGTGACCCAGGGGATGGGAATATCAGAAGGAGCGTTCGAAACCCTGGAGGTGAACCCTTGTGGAAGGCGTCTGAGAGAAAGTGTCAGTTTGGGAGTTCTTGAAGAGTGGAGATTGGAAACCCTCGTGTGAAGGATGGAGTTCAGTGAGACCGGTTGGCTCATGATGGGACAAGCATCTGGGGGGAGTTGATGAGAGATCCATAGCATCTGTCTGGAGTGGCATCTGTCACTTGGTTTCAGAGTGTGGTGTGTCTGACCACAAGTCTCCTATTGGCTTACATGGACTGTGTACTCACTGTGAACATTAGAGTATAACAAAGCTTTTATAACTTGTGTTATCCTTACAAATCTGTATATATCTGTAACGGTATAGTTGTGGGTGAAGGAGCATTGTAATATAGTTCATCTTTTGTTGTTTAATAAATGTTTTACCTTTTGTTCAAAGTTCATCAGCTGACTCCTGTGACTTTGTTCAGTAGCTACTATTCACATATTTAAACAAACAAATAACGATTAGGATCTGTCAATCTGTGATCCACTCTGGGATCAGGCCTGTCCAGTAGTAACCTCAGCTGGGATCATAACCCTGGAGAGACCATTATGGATAACAGCAATTTATTGGTGAGCCATTTCGGGGTATGTGTGAGAAGTGGAATATTGATCACACTACTTATCTCCTCATTACTCTGGATCTAACAGCCTAGTTGAATGAATGACTCATGGTAAAGTCCCCAATTCTCAAATGCAGACAGACCAGGTAAGATCTACACATTGCAGTGTTACATCTGAGAGCAACTATTTCATCCCCTGCAGAGCTCATGTTTGGCAGACCAGTGCATACCAATTTACTGACTCTTACGCATTCTATTCTCTAGAGAATAACTTTTCAAACTGCAAGGGAAGATGACCGACACGCAGGTACAGAATTGCTAAGTTTACAGTTGGGACAATATGCTTGCATCCAGAATCCCGCAGAGGGTAGGCAGCAACCAGCCGAGAACCAAGGCCCAATGAAGTCATTACACATGAAGGTGCAACAATGAAGCATAACTAAGGACAAATCAGATCCAATCCAGCTCTTCAGCCACCATGCAGTCCTATCACATTGAGTACAAGGAACCAGGAACAACATCTGAGTGTGACAGTCCCACAGATCACTGCGCAATTAAAGAAACCTCAGTCATGGTTACTGTTACAAGACCTGGACATGCCAGGAGATTACCTCTACGCTTTAGAGACTTATAGATTCATCAGTCCCACACATTTATGTAATGGTAACTGAACAGGAACATGTGTTGTAAATAGTTATACTTCTTTGGGAGGCGGAGGGGGGAAGTATCTTTAAAAAGAAAGGGGGATGTTGTAATTTGCATTTAATGGATAGCAGCATGACATCAATAGAAGGGACGTGTGTCATGCAATCCTGTCTTAGTTTAAGTTTGGTTTTTGAGCTGAGCACACAGACACACAGCTCTGTTGCTGATGGCTTCAAGCTTTCCACCTATGTATAAATGTTCTCATGTGCCTAGTCTCAATAAGTGAACCCACAATGTCTTTACCCAATTCCTTATGAGTGACTGGTGCCTTTATATCATTATAACAACACAACATTGTTCCTTGAGCTTACGTTGTGTTTCATTGTAACAGGCCAAGGCCAAGGACAGAGAGGTCAGGGTTGGAGTGGAATGGAAGGTTAAAATGACAGGTGACCAGAAGCTCAGGATCACATTTGGAATTGAACGCAGGTGTTCCACAGAGCAATCACCCAATCTAGATTTGGAATCCCAATATACGCAATGTAGAGGAGACCACAACATGAACAGTGAAAGCAATACAATACCTCAAATCCAGCTGTCCAAAAACTGGACATTTTTATAATGTTCCATGCATCAATTTTAATTGAGTAAAATTTTAAAAAGCTTACCTGGACAATTCGACTCTTGAAAGTAAGTTAAAACAAACACAAGAACACAAGGTGGAAAAACCATGCTGCTGCCTAGCAACAGGGGTCCAGAGAAAAGGACCCACAGACACATAGAAACCAGAAGCAGTTTGAGTTCAGTTGGTGATTATCTATCTAAGGTGGAGGAATCAGTTTAAGTTTCTCTCTAGCTGATATACTAGCAGATTTCTGAAGAAAATAAGTCAAAGAATCTTAGGTGAGTTGCTCTAAAATTAAAGAAACAGTGAATGTCGAGTGAGTTCTGGATTTCAAGGGAGATACCAAGTTGTCAGCAGTCCACTGATGAATTTAGAGTTGCCAACTTTGGCAGGGAGCAGGTCCTAAGGGAAAAAGAGAAAGGTCCCAAGAAGCCCTATAATTTAAGTCAAAGGTCAAGGACAGAAATCTGGAACAAGACCCTGTTCAGTGGAAATGAAAGCATGGAGCAGAGAGGAAGGCTCCAAGTTTAGAGAGAGAAAGCTGCAGGAACCAGACTCAAGGCAAACTAGGCTTGCGAAAAGGCAGAAGATCCAAGGAGAGAGCCAAAGGTTGGTGACTCCTTACTATGGGCATGTGAAGCAGTGGTGTTCTGCTGGCACAGCTGAGTATCTCAGAGAGATTACGTGGAAGGCTAAACTTGTAAGCACGTGGCGATCCAGGAGAGAGGAACATTGGACCCTAGAGGTGGACCCTTGTGGAAGGCATCTGAGAGAAAGCATTGTTTGGGAAAAGATTCCAAGCAAGTTCTTCAAGAGTGGAGATTGGAAACCCTTGTGTGAAAGACAAGTTCAGTGAGACTAGTTGGCTGATGGTGTAACAAATATCTGGGCGGAGTTGATGAGGGGTCATCTGTTTGGGGTGGTGTCTGTCACTTGGTTTCAGAGCATGGTGTGTCTGGCCACAAGTTGCCGATTGGTTCACATGGACTGTGTACTTACTGTGAACATTAGAGTATAAGATAGCTTTTGTAACTTGTGCTATCCTAATGTATCTGTATATATCTGTAAAGGTATAGTTGTGGGTGAAGGAATATTGTCATATAGTTCATCTTTTGTTGCTTAATAAATGTTTTATTCTTTGTTAAAAGTTCATCAGCTGACTCCTCTGACTTTGTTCAGTAGCCACTCTCCACAATTCTAAACAAAAAATAAAAGTTAGGATTTATCATGCCAGGTTCCACCCTGGGATCTGACTTGTCCAGTAGTAACATCAGTTGGGATCATAACAACTCATTAATTAATCTGATGGTGCTTGACTGTCAGCCAAACAGGTTTCCCGCCTCTCCCCCCATCCACCCCCCACCCCCCCCTCCCCCCCCCCACCCCTGTCAATATATTTGTACCTAGTAAAAAAGAAATGTTCAAAGTAAATGACAAAAAAAAATCTTTTTTGATGTCCCGATGATTCTTCTCCAAGGTTGCACACAGCAGTGTCCTGGAGGTTGATCTTCAATTCCTGGAGAGTCCAGGCCAATCCTGGAGGGTTGGCAACCCTAGTTGATTGGGGTATAAATATTGACAGGAACACCGGGGAGAAATCCCCTGCTCTTCTTTGAATTAGTGCCATGGGTTTTTGACCAGGTGGATTCTTGGTTTAACGTCTCATCCACTCAAGTTGCTGTAGTGTGAGTGTGACCCCACAACTTTCTGACACAGAGAAGAGAGTGCTCCCCCCTAAACCATGGCTGACACACTTAGGGAAGGTTAAAGGAAGACAAGCAGATGGTGGTGACCCCAGGCAGGAATGGTGATAAAGACCGGTGCAGGACCGGTTAATTACCTGGGATTAAGTCTTTATTTAAGAATAATATTAGTGGAAGGTTTTCTTGCACTAGTATTACCAGGATGACAGTATAATTGAAGTGTACACTGCAGTGGTTGAAGAGATTACCAGGATTCATTACTGCAATTAGAAGGATTTCCATGTCCTAATGAAACAATTGTTACGTTCTGTTCTTAATTCCATCAGAGCTCTGTGTAACATTTATACGCTTAGATATGCTGAAAGGGAGTATCTCACTGTGACTATAGCACATGGGAAGGTTAAATTGGTTCAGAAATAACAGTAGTTAAGAGTAAAGATCTTTCAGGGAAAAGCATTTTAATTAATTGCATTAATTGGCACAAAGCTAGTAACCCAGTGCTGGGATGATTGAATTTACAACTCAAATGGCTTTACTACATCATATAACTGGTAATTTGTCTTTATGAAGGAAGGAGTACTGAGTGTGCAATGTGCTAGACTCTGATCTTTCACCCCTGGTATCTGGGTTGAAATGAAGCCCAGACTGATTTGTTCATTCCCTCTGCCTGATAACTATGAGAAATGTACTTAGAAAGTGAAACTCCATCTGAGAATGGGCCAAATGTAGTCCTAATTGGTACTAAAACTGGCATATTCAGACTGAGAGGCGCGTGTGGGAAATCGAAAGATGTCGCTTTGGCATAGTACTGGTAATAAAGACTTACATTTATATCACACGTTTTACAACCTCAGGATGCCCCAAAGTGCTTGATAGCCAACTATGTACTTTTTGAAGCGTAGTCACTGTTGTAATGTAGGAATTGTGGCAGCCAATTTTTTTAAACAGCAAGTCCTACAAACAAGCAATGTGATAATAATCAGATAATCTGTTTTGTTGGTTGAGGGATAAATATTGGCCCAGGACATTGGGGAGAACTCCCCTGCTCTTCTTTAAAATAGTTCCACAGGATCTTTTATATCCAACTGAGTGAGCAGACAGGACCCCGGTTTAATGTTTCATCCCAAAGTGGCACTTCCAACAGTGTAGCATTATCTCAGTAGTGCATGTTTATCCAGAAGCAGCCCAATCTTTACACACACTTTTATTTGCAGAGATACACATTGCAAACGTGCACCACAAGCCCAATAACCACCATTTCAGTCAGCTCCTGTTTATTTCTTTCTCTTGACTCCAAATATGCAGCTCTTTATTAATATTTTTTTTCCCTAACGCAAAAATTCCCTTTAAAAGGGTGCACACAATGCGCCGGTGAACAGACTGGGTCCCTAGTTAATACCCACAGCCTGCACACAATTAAATGGTCAATTAATATGTAATTAATACTTCAGTGGGAACATCAAGCTAGATTACACAACCATGGAGCTCCCTGGAGTGTGACTTGAACACACAACTATGTGACTCAGGGGAAGAAGTGCCACAAATTGAACCACATCAAACTTTGACTGGTGCTCCTCAGAGTAAGTGAGTAAGGTTGATGAAGCCAATTCTGCTTTTAATTTTCCCTCCCTGTGGCTAAGTGCTCATGTTGCATTTCCCCCTACCTTCACCCCTTAGGGCAATGGCTTGAACCAAACTGTGTCCATCTGTGACCCAGCTTACTGACAGTCATGTGAACTGATCGACACTTAAATATTGGCTTGGGCTCCCTAATGGTTCAGAGCAGCTGAGTCCTGATACTCGGTAAGATCTCAACTTTGATATTTGTCCTGTGCTGAGTTATCTCACCATAGTTGGGATGGTAGGGGAGTTGCAATAGACTTCAGCGTCACTGAGAGGAGCTCCACTTCTGACTGTTTCGCAGCTCCTAACGGACATGCACAGGCCAGTTGAAGAAACAAAATAAATCAGGATTTTCTGTGATGCACTCCACAGTCGGATAATCTGCTGGCATGGAGTGTGCAGTCTCGCGTCATTAATGGTCACTTCGGGAGAGGTACTGAATTGAAGGAGGACTGTAACCATGGATTCGTAATCTTCTAGAAATAATGGGAGGAAATTGATGTTGGGGATCAGGTAAGAAAATAATTGTTAAATAAACATAAAATGATGGCACAGGACTGAGGCTGCAGAGACAACAAAAGCTTAGGTTTATGTAGCATCTTTAACACAGTAAAACACACCAAGCCGCTTCACAGGGATGCTAGCAAATAAAACTTGACATTTAACCACATAAAGAGCTATTAGGACACAGATGACCAAAATCTTGGTCAAAGTATCTTAAAGGGGGGAAGACCGGTCGGAGGAGCGGACCTGCGGGAGGTACACAGGACGGGAAGAGAATAAATACAGCCCAGGGAGTGCGGCCTAGATCACCAAACTTTGGGAAGAGCCGTCGGAGAGGCAGACCTGTCAGCTGATCGGAACTGGCCCGCGCTGAGTTCAAAAGGAGAGTGAAAACACAGGAAAGAAGACTTCACAGGAAAGAAGCAATTTGATTGGGTGGAGAAGAAGCTAGTTGCTTGGTGAGTATCTGGTGAGTATCTGGTCAGCGTTTAAGGTTTATTCTATTCCTTGCTCAAAACCATCTTCGATACGTTGTGTGAGGTTGAGCAGTTGGCTTGTTGTTGATTTGCCGGGGCGGAAACCTGCTTGCTCTGGAGTGATCTTCCCACCTACAGTTGGTGCTATCCTATTGAGTATCAGGCATTCAAACATCTTATTGGTGTGGCAAAGCAGTGAAATTGACTGAAAACTCTTAGGATCTGAGGGATCTTTTCCGGGCTTTAATAATGCGATTACATGTGCCTTCTGCCAAATATTAGGTAGCTTGTGTGTTGCCAGGCAGTGGTTGAACAATTGTAGGAGCCATTTCTTTGCTTGCTGTCCAAAATGCTTTATCTGCTCCATTGCTATGTTGTCAAGACCAATTGCTTTCCCGTGTTTTAGACTAGATATACCAGTTTCCAGCTGTTCCATGGTGCATGGTCCAATGAAGCCAGGGTCATCTCTGTACCTCTTCCTATCTAGTTGTGCTCTTGGTTGTTTCTTGTTCGTTTTTCCATTTAGGAGCAACTGGTGTGCAACTTGGTTTGCAGACACATTTGGATGTTGGGCAGCTTTCTTGGGATCGCCTCCAAGTTTGGATATGAGAGACCATGCCTTCTTGCTGTTTTTTGTAAGATCTGTTGTCTCTAACAAGGTGTCCCAGGTGTTTTGATGCTCTTGAGAGATACTTAACATCACCCTCTCACCGGTAGATATTGTTTCCTCTGAGAAGGGGTCAGATTCAAACATTGAGACATTACTCCCAGTAGAGTTCAGCATTCTCCTTGGTGAGACCAGAGATGTAGTGTGCTCTACAACCTCGGGGGATCTTCCTTCTGGCTGTTTTCTGGACAGATTTTGCAAACAGGTTGTAGCGCTCAGGTAATGATTTAATGCTAAGAAGATGGATGCCATTCTGAATGCAATCTGCCGACTTATCACAGGTTTTTTAAAACCAACAAACACCAACAGCCTATATATTCTGGTGGGTATCGGTCCCCCTGATATAAGAAGAACAGTAGCCAGCAAGAAAGAACGACTCCATCAAACATCAGATGAGACGCACCCTTTACATGGTCATACACCTACACCCAGCCGCCTAAAGTCAAGGAAGAGCTTCATAAACATTGTTGTTCCATTACAATCAACCCCATCTGAAGCCCGCATTGCCTTGTGGAAAGACCGGCTCACCAGTCTCGAACAACCCCCAGTGATGGAAATTCTACAGGATGAAAGCCTCCCCCCAGGAGCTAATTGCAACTGGGCAACCTGGAAGTGCCTTAACAGACTTAGGACTGGTGTAGGTCGTGCAAAGGTGTCACTAAGCAAATGGGGATATACAACCTGTCCGACAACTTGTGAATGTGGAACTGAGCCACAGACTATGCAACATCTCCTGCAATGCCTATCGCTAGAGGAACCCTGCACTGTTGCAGATCTTGCCAAATTCAACAACAAGGTGCAAAAATGTGTCCAGTTCTGGCTGGGCCATAGACTGTCCATGGACACCATAAGAAGAAATTCTATTCCTAAGGTTTCGAATAAAGTACCTTTTGGTAAGGTTTATTAAGTAGGGCCAACTAAAATAATTTTCTACTTGGATAAAACAGTGAGAGTTCAGGGGATAAAACAGTGAGAGTTCAGGGGATAAAACAGTGAAAGTTCAGGGGATAAAACAGTGAGAGTTCAGGAGATAAAACAGTGAGAGTTCAGGAGATAAAACAGTGAGAGTTCAGGAGATAAAACAGCGAGAGTTCAGGGGATAAAACAGTGAGAGTTCAGGAGATAAAACAGTGAGAGTTCAGGAGATAAAACAGCGAGAGTTCAGGGGATAAAACAGCGAGAGTTCAGGAGATAAAAGTATGAGAGTTTAGAAGATAAAACAGTGAGAGATTAGAAGATAAAACAGTGAGAGATTAGAAGATAAAACAGTGAGAGTTCAGGAGATAAAACAGTGAGAGTTCAGGGGCTAAAACAGCGAGAGTTCAGGGGATAAAAAAGTGAAAATTCAGAAGATAAAACAGCGAGAGTTCAGGGGATAAAAAAGTGAAAATTCAGAAGATAAAACAGCGAGAGTTCAGGGGATAAAAAAGTGAAAATTCAGAAGATAAAACAGCGAGAGTTCAGGGGATAAAAAAGTGAAAATTCAGAAGATAAAACAGTGACAGTTCAGGAGATAAAACAGTGAGAGTTCAGGGGATAAAACAGTGAGAGTTCGGGAGATAAAACAGGGACAGTTTGGGAGATAAAACAGGGACAGTTTGGGAGATAAAACAGTGAGAGTTCAGGAGATAAAACAGTGAGAGTTCAGGAGATAAAAGTGTGAGAGTTTAGAAGATAAAACAGTGAGAGATTAGAAGATAAACTGTGAGAGTTTAGAAGATAAAACAGCGAGAGTTCAGGGGATATAACAGTGAGAGTTCGGGAGATAAAATGGACAGTTTGGGAGATAAAACAGGGACAGTTCAGGAGATAAAACAGCGAGAGTTCAGGAGATAAAACAGCAAGAGTTCAAGAAATAAATCAGCGAGAGTTCAGGAAATAAATCAGCGAGAGTTCAGGAGATAAAACAGTGAGAGTTCAGGAGATAAAAGTGTGAGAGTTTAGAAGATAAAACAGTGAGAGATTAGAAGATAAACTGTGAGAGTTTAGAAGATAAAACAGCGAGAGTTCAGGGGATATAACAGTGAGAGTTCGGGAGATAAAATGGACAGTTTGGGAGATAAAACAGGGACAGTTCAGGAGATAAAACAGTGAGAGTTCAGGAGATAAAACAGCAAGAGTTCAAGAAATAAATCAGCGAGAGTTCAGGAAATAAATCAGCGAGAGTTCAGGAGATAAAACAGCGAGAGTTCAGGAGATAAAGCAGGGAGAGTTCAGGAAATAAAACAGCGAGAGTTCGGGAGATAAAGCAGCTGAGTAGAGAAACAGTTGGGAATTGAAAACAACATGGGTACAGAAATGTAAGTTTCTAAACAAACACACTGAAAGTAAGAATTTATAGGCACAGGAGAGGGAGCAGATTTGTGAGTAAGGATGAAGAATTTCTACTTTCTATTAATCTCCAGTTTATAATTAATAGTTCAAGAGTAAGGTTAAAGTAAGTAAAAGTAACTAAAGTTTAAGCAAGAAAGTGATTTAAAAGTTTAAAGTTAAGACATGGCAGGATAGCTCAGCCAAGTAGAATGTCTGTCGTATGGCCTGTGGGGAGTCATGACCAAAGTGTCAGCCGCTGCACAAGTTTGGGATCTGTGTTTCAGAGCTTGAGCAGCGACTGGAGTCACTGAGGTGCATCTGTGAGGCAGAGTACCATGTGGGTAGCATGTTCAGAGAGATGGTCACACCGCAAGTTAGGGGCAAACGGGCAGATAAGGAACGGGCGACCACCAGGCAGCCCGAGAGTAACAGGCAGGTAGCGCAGGAGCCCCCAGAGGTCCCGCTCTCTAACCGGTTTTCCATTCTGGATATCGGTGAGGGTGATGAATCCTTGGAGGAGTGCAGCAAGAGCTAAGCCTATGGCACCATGGGTGGCCCAGCTATACAGGGTGGGGGGGAAGAAGAGTGGAAGGGCAGCACTGTTAGGGGATTCTTTAGTTAGGGGAGCAGACAGGCATTTCTGCAGCTGTCAATGGAACTCCGGGATGGTTTGTTGCCTCCCTGGTGCTTGGGTTAAGGATGTCACAGAGCAGCTGCAGGACATTCTTGTGGAGGAGGACGAACAGCTAGAAGGCATGGTCCACATTGATACTAACGACATAAGTAGGAAGGGGGATGTGGCCCTGCAATCGGAATTCAGGGAGCTAGGTCGAAAATGAGCAAGCAGGGCCTCGAAAGTAGTAATCGCCAGGGATTACCCCCAGTACCACATGCCAGTGAGAACAGAAATAGGAGGATAAGGAGGTAAATGTGTGGCTGGAAAGAGGGCTTTACATTCCTGGGTCACTGGGACTGGCTCTGGGGGAGATGGTACCTATACAACCTGGATGAGTTGCATCTGAACAGAGCTGGGACTCAGTTTCTTGTGGGTCGTTTTGCTAGTGCTGTTGGGGAGGGCTTAAACTAACTCAGCAGGGGTGTGGGAACCTGGAGAGAATATTAGAAAATAATACCAGCGTGCACAGAATGCTGGGAGAGGCAGATAGCACTAAAATAGAGAATAGTAAGTTAATGGATGGAGTTGGAGTAAGAGAGCAAGTAATGAAGTCTAAATCAAGGTTACACACTGCATATATTTGAATGCACAGAGTACAGTTAATAACATTGGGGAGTTACAGGCACAGATTGTCTTGTGGGATTATGATGTTGTGGCGATAACAGAGACCTGGTTTAAGGAAGGGTAGATCTGGGTGTTAAATATTCGTGGTTATAAGGTGTTCAGAAAAGATAGGAAATGGAAAACAGAAGAAGAGGTGGCATTTTTGATTAAGGAGAGTACTGTAGTACTGGAGAAAGAGGATGTGTCAGAGGATTCAAGGACAGAATCGATTTGGCTAGAGCTAAGGAATAAGGAGGGTGAAATTACATTGCTCAGTGTAATATATAGACCACCAGCTAATGGGAAGGATATAGAGGAACAAATCTGCAAGGAAATTACAGAGAGTGTAAACATCATAGAGTAGCTTTAATTACCCATATAAAAACTGGGATAGTGGTAGTGCAAGGGGCAGTGAGGGACAAGCGTTCCTAGATTGTGTTCAGGAGAATTTCCTACAGCGGTATGTGTCCAGTCCAACAAGAAAGGAGGCACTGCTAGACCTGGTTATTGGGAATGAGATGGGCCAAGTAGATCAAGTGATGGTGGGAGAACATTTAGGGGACAGTGATCATTGTATCATAAGATATGGGATGATAGTAGAAAATGACATTGGTCATTCCAGAGTAAGAATAATCAACTGGCAGAGAGCGGACTTCAATGGGGCAAGAACGGAGCTGGGCCAGATCGACTGGTTGTCTGGGAAAACAGAAGCTAAACAATGGGCTACCTTCAATGTAGGTTCCCTCAAAAGGGAAGGGTAGGACAAACAAATCTAGAGCTCCCTGGATGACAAAGGAGATGGAAATGAAGTTAAAGAAGAAAAAGTGTGTTTACGACAGGTATTGGGTAGCAAATACAATTGAGAACCAAGCTGAATACAGAAGGTTCAGAAGGGAAGTGAAAAAGCAAATACAAGAAGCAAAGAGGGATTATGAAAAAAGACTGGCAGCTAACATAAAAGGAAATCCCAAAGTATTCTATAAGCACATCAATAGTAAAAGGCTGATAAAATGAGGAGTAGGGCTGATTAGGGACCAAAAAGGGGATTTACACAGAGAGGGAAGAGGCATGGCGGAGGAGTTAAGTGAATACTTTGCATCTGTCTTTACCTATGAGGTAATTGTTGCCCGGGCCATCGTGATAGAGGAGGGAACTCAGTCACTAGAAGGGTTTAAAATTGATAAGGAGGACGTATTGGATAAGCTGTCGGTACTTAAAGTTGATAAGGCACTGGGATCGGATGAACTGCATCCAAGAATATTGAAGGAAGTGAGAGTGGAAATTTTAGAAGCACTGGCCATAATCTTTCAATGTTCCTTGGATTTGGGGGAGGTGCCGGAAGACTGGAGAATTGCAAACATTACGCCCTTGTTTAAAAAAGGTTGTAAAGATCTGCCCTACAATTACAGACCAGTCAGTTTAACTTTGGTAGTGGGGAAACTTCTAGAAACAATTATTCAGGTTAGAATTATTAGTCACATGGAAAAATCTGGATTGATTCGAAGGAGTCAGCATGGATTTATTAAAGGAAAATCATGTCTAAATAACTTGCTGGAGCTGTGTGAAGAGATAACAGAGATGGTCGATGAGGGCAAGGCTGTTGATGTGGTGTACATGGACTTCCAAAAGGTGTTCAATACAGTGCCACACAACAGACTTGTGAGGAAAGTAATAGGTAATGAAATAAAAGGGACAGTAGCAACATGGATACAAAATTGGCTGAGGGATAGGAAACAGACAGTGATGGTTAATGGGTATTTTTCAGGCTGGAAAAGGTTTATAGTGGAGTTCCCCAGGGATTGGCATTGGGGCCTTTGCTTTTCCTGATATTTCTAAATGATCAATATCTTTGTGTGCAGGGGACAATTTCAAAGTTTGCAGATGACACAAAACTTGGGAGAATTGTAAACTGTGAGGAGGACATTGTGGAACTTCAAAACGACATTGACACATTGGGAATTAGAACATTGGCTAGTGTCCTAGGGCACAGTGGTGAGGGCACTTCACAGTCACTGGAGGAGCTGGCAGAGACAGAGAGTGCCCATGGCGCCAGCAGCAGGAGAACTGCAGGGGACCAGGCACATGCTCAGTCGGTGCCTGATGATGTGCCTCTGGAGTTGTCCATAGTGCAGCAGGGGCAGGAAATGTGGCCGGGTGTGTGGGAGCATCTGGGGGAGATACATGAGGCTATGCTTAGCTTGGTCTCCATGGTGGAGGAGTCTACACGGACGATCGCCGAAGCAATGAGCCACATGTCCGAGCGCCATGCATTCTCCATGGAGAGAGTGGCGACTCTCTTGGAGAGGCTCCTCCAGAAGACCCATCAGGGCTTCCTGGGGACACGCTCGGACCAGCAAGCCCTCACATTGGCATTGACCTCGGCTGGTTAGTGCCAGTGTGGGATATGCTGCGGGCACCAAGTTTCCCAGCTCGGTGCCCATCCATCCATGGTGAGCAGGGAGGTCCAAAGCGATCTCACGTTGGTGCAGCAACAGCCTGTCATCTCTGGGCACCTTTCAGGGCGCTCTGGATGAGGGCAGCAGCTCCTCTACCCCTCTCCCAGTGACCATAGCATCCGGTGAGGCTGCGACGACTGGGGAGATGCCAGCTGTGGAACTGGCAGCTCCCTCCCAGGCGGGGCCAGCACAGGCTCCATGGGCCAGAAGACGACCACCAAGGTCATTGAGGCCAACAGGACAGCAGAGTTAGCAGGCTGTCTCAGATACCACTCCGACCGATGGGGCAGCATCAACACATAGCGCCCGGAAACGTAAATAAAAGGCACCTTAGGTACACCACGGGTTTCTCACAGGTGCTTTTGCGTTGGCCCGAGATGAGGTCCTTATGATTTGCTTTGAATTGGAACACCATTGTTATTTTGTTTCATTAAGTTTCTTTGCTTGTGATATTAAATTCAGGCATGTGACTATGGCTGAGAGTGCCTCTTTTCTTCTGCATATGGATGGTTTCCAAAACTGTAATGAGTGCTTTGTTGGACATTCAGCTTTATTAACAAAGCCCTTAGTTACTGTTCCTAACCTGGCGGATTTTGCACCTAGGTGTCGAGTATGGAGCCTACAACCCAGGCTTGTCCTGGAGGTCCATATGTGTTGGGCTAGCTGAAGGTTCATTGGATTAAAGCCTCCTGAGGGTCCCTGTCTCCCTGGAGTATGCCCGGGTCTGCGTCTACCCCCTCAGCATTTCCCTGTGCGTGCTCATCCTCGGACTCACTGCTGGACTCATTGTGTTCAGCCGCAGCCACTGTGTCGACAACTTCATCGTCCACTGTGTCCCCCCTTTCCAGCGCCAGATTGTGGTGAGGGCAGCATGCAACCACTATCACTGAGACACGATCTGGAGGGTACTGGAGTGCGCCCCCTGAGCGGTCCAGGCATCGGGAGCGCATCTTGAGAAGACCGATGGCTCTCTCCACCCCAACCCTTGTGGAGCTGTGGCTCCTATTGTACCGCTGATCAGCTTCTGTTCTTGGATGGCAGAGAGGTGTCATGAGCCACCTTCTGAGGGGACAGCCCTTGTCACTCAGCAGCCATCCATCCAGCCGGGCTGGAGCACTGAAGAGCCCCGGCACCTGGGAGTGTCTGAGGATGTAGGTGTCGTGGGAGCTGCCTGGGTACCGTGCACAGACTTGTAGAATCAGCATCCTGTGGTCACACACTATCTGCACATTCATAGAGTGGAAGCCCTTCCTGTTGACGAAGGCACCGGGCTCACCTGCTGGCGTCTTGATGGCCACATGTGTACAGTCTATAGCACCCTGGACACGGGGGAAGCCAGCAATGGCCGCAAAGCCTCTGGCTCGTTGTGTCTGACCTGCCTGGTCCCAACGGAAGTGGATGAAGTTCAATGCCCGCCTGAACAGAACGTCTGTAACCTGCTTAACACAAGTGTGGACAGCTGATTGGAAGACACCGCAAAGATCACCCACCGAGCCCTGGAAGGAGTCAAAGGCATAGATGCTGAGGGCAGCTGTAACCTTCAGAGCCACTGGCATGGGATGTCCACCCGCACAGCGGAGATCTCAGGCCCAATCATCTGACAGATATAGTTGACTGTCTCCCTTGAGAGACGGAGCCTCCTTCGGTACTGCACCTCAGACATATTGAGGTAGCTGCTTCGCCGCCTGTATACCCTGGCAGCAGGATAGCGGTGTCTTCTGCAGCCCCTTGCACCTTGGACAACCTCTTGGAACTGTGCCCCTTGGGCCTGCGCCTGGCCTCCCAAAGGTGGCTCCCCTGGAGGCTGAATGTGGACTCCTGGCCTCCTCCACCTTCTAGCCCTCCCTTCCTCCTCAGAGGATGTGCCTCCAGTGGAGAGTTCAGCTCCCATTCCCAGGCTAAGGGAAGGCTTCCAGAAACCAAAAAAAGCCCAGAAAAGATTCCTCATTACAGAGTGCGGACCTGAAGGTTGAGAGTCCAGACCGAGCAGCTGGGATGCGTTTTGAAGTATTGCAGATCACACACAGGCAAGTATCAGTAACTTTGAAAAATCAAAATAGTTGAGAGAGCACACTTGCCACCCCACTGAGCCCTCTTATCCCACCTGTGGATGAGGTTTATACAAATGTGTCCTACCCGCCTGCCCATTGTGCCCGTGCGCTGACCCGAAGGTTGCACGGGCACCGAAAAGTCAGGGTCGATTGGTGAGTCAAGGGCCTTAAGTGGCCCGTTAATTAACGGCAGGCGCACAGCAGATATCATCACGCAAACGCCCAGCAAAATATCGCGATGGTGCTCAGCGACGTCGGGACACTCACCCGACATCACCGCGCAATGGCGTGTGGGTCCCACCCCCCCCATCACGCCAAGGGAGAAAACTCTGCCCCAAGTGACCGGGAACGGCACCATGAAATTCAGAAAGCTGTGGCAAGGGCTCCACAACCGGCACATAACACATGGTGGCTGACCTTAACCGCCTGGGGAAATAGTTTTAAAACTGAAGGCGGAGCTTGAAGGTCACCGTGCGGTATATTTTCTCTGATTTAAAAATCCACTAGCTGGCCCAGGACTCTTGTTTGAAAAATTTCCTGTAGGTTATATCAGTGCAACGGGAACCCGCTGAAACCCGACCAGCACGTGAAGGCGAAAGAGGAGACAAAAAATGTTGCTGTGGAGCCAGCTTGGAAGGAACAAAATTACAGATTTACTCCCCATTTATGAAAATGGCCATGGATTGTAAATTAAAACTACCAGACCAATTTAGGCTAAGGCAAAGTCCAAACCAGACCCAAAGTTGAGTGTCTTGGAGAAGAGAATGCTTAGATTACAGGAGTACATCAGGATTAAGTCAGAAGTCAGAAAAGGTACAAATTAAAATGTTCTTATGCCTGTTTGGTGTATTTGCGGAAGAAGTAATCCTAATGCAACGCACTGATGAATCTTCAACCAGCTTCAATGCAATACTAAAAGCCTTTGACGAATATTTTAATCATCAAGTTGTGGAGTGTACAGAGCTTAAAAAGAGGGACAGACAACCCCCAGTAATGCTACAAAAGTGGAAAGACTTTAGCCAAGCAAACCACACGAACGAGCCATAGAGGTATATATATATATATTTTTTTTTTGGAAAGCCTGAAATGTTCCCTGAACTTCAACAGCAGGTGGCAGTGTGGAGCAAGAAGCTGACTATGAATGAAGGAAAGCTATCTGGTGAAGTCCAAAATACACAAACTTTGCAAAAGGGAAATGAAGTATGGTTGGAAAATGTTTGCATCAAAGCTGAATTGGAAGATTTGAAACACAAAAATCAAGCTGAGTATATACCTTTGAAAATGCATGATAGACTAAAGTCTTCAATGAACCAAACTGTTCAGATCTGAAGAAACAAATTTCTGAGGCATCACGAAGATACCAGGAGGAACTAACGACTCTGAATTTCATTGCTGGCAAATCAAAATGTGATTTAGGGAGACCATCAACCAGAAATACAGCCAGGCACAGCAGCAGGCAGAAAAATCACTCAAAGAAGCTTTGCACTCAAAGGAGTGCAAAAGGCCTTGAAAGAACTGAAGAACCAGTTGGCAGGGAAGACTCAGAAATGTTTTATATTCCAGCAAGAAGCCAAAATGTACAAGAGAGAGACTGCAGAGCTAAAGGAAATGGTTGGACATTTGGGGAAGCATTACATTTCCAAAGATATAGCTGAAGAGATGAAAATTAATAACCCAGAAGGGCAAGAGCAGGTAGAACGTCTCACAAAAGAGTGTAAGGACCCTCAGAAAAATTAGCAGAAGTGCAATTGCAGAATGTGAGCGTGAAGGATAACGCAGGGGAATTATGCTCTGCTAACGAAAAACTGATCAGCACAGAGAACCAACTTACAAGTATGGAAGGTGAGTTTGTAAAGGGAAAATGAGAATTGATGAGAACACAGGAAGTCGCTCCCAGGAAGCAGAACACCCGAAAGAGGACTTGAAACATTTAGATGACAAACTTGGAGAGGCAATTTCAACAAAGATAGATCTTCAACTAAAACTTGATGAACCCCAAGCATCGGAAGTCTCTAGAAAGCATCGTGCAAGATGCTGAGAACAGGAGAAAGAATTGCTGATGCATCAGAACAGTTGCCTGAAAGCAGGACTAGCAACCAAAACTGATCAACACCTTGAACTTTGGTCCAATCTGAACAACATGAAGGTTAATATACACAATATGGAAGAACAATCCAGACTTTGAAAGCAGATATGAAAAATTCTACGAAACGGATTGGAGATCTAGCGAGCGAATTGAAAAAGTCCAAGAAGCAGTCAGTGACCATGAGCAGAACTGAATTCCCAGACAAGGCTGTTAAACTTATATTAGAGTTCCACAGTTGCTGAAACAAAAAGAACTCCACTTACACAGAGTTGTTGTTGAGCTGAATGGAAAGGTTCATAAGCTCGAGAAACAACTGGAAAAGAAGAAAACACCCAAAAATTTGGGTCAAATTGTGAAACAAGTTGGAAATGAGGGTTCCATTTTTGAAACATAAACCTTCACATCTATCGCAACAGCCCACACGACGATGGAAGAAGTGAAAGAATCAAAAGGAGACGAGCACAATGTGCGTCCACCCTGCAAGGAACAAGTTAGTGTAGCAACCGCTGACCAAGGCAACAGTTGAACCAACCAAATGAGTTTCAACCTGAAAGAATGGAAGAAAAGGATGAAAATATACCTAAGGTGCAGAACAGCCTCCGAACCTACAGGAAGAACCAGCAGTGACAGAGCCTACCATTCCTCCAACAGTAATATGAATGAGATATGAAAGGGTTATAAGGTCTCCAGATCATTGAACCATTGAATTCAAGGGCTTGAAGGGGGGGGAGATGGGGCAGTGATAATGTAGTAATGACAATGTAAATACACGATAGTAATAACAATATACGACATAAGATAAACTGTAATTTCTTAAAATAAATTGGATAACGACTTGGGGAAGGTGTAGTATAAGGGTCTGGCACATATAGAGTTAATGTGGCACTGAGTACAGTACCAACCACACAGTCATGTAAGGGAGCTCATGACCTGCATCCAGGGTCAGTTGAGTGTTGGACAGAGCCGTGTGCACCGGCAAGCATGGAGCTAGCTCCTAGCTTGCATTTGTAAATAACTCTAAGAGTTAATAAAGACTTACAGTTAACCTATTTATGCCTATGAAGATTTTTTCAGACATAGCGAACTGTAACCAACACCCTACAACAGAGTGATTAAAATGGGGGATGCACAAGAGACCAGAATTAGAGGAACTCGCAGATCGTGGAGGGTTGTGGGGCTGAAGGAATTTCCTGGGAAAGGGAGGGGTGAGAGGCCAGGGAAGGATTTGAACACAGGGACAAGAATTTTAAAATTGAAGCAATGGTGTTGGGTCAGGAGCCAAAGTAGCTACATGGGCACAGACTTTGTTTTTGTTTGGAAAACCTGTGTGGAGCTCCAGGACAGCAACAAAGTTGAAAGGAGGATGAGAAATGGCAGGCATCAGTGGATAATGATCAGGGGTGAGAACCCTGGTCATTTTTGTCTCCTTAACCTGGGGCTCTGAGTCTAATTGAACCTTCCCAGCCCGAGTTCTGATCAGTTAATTCAGCACTAACTCCAAATCGAGATGTGGAATCCTCCTCATCTATGATGTTTCATCCATTTGTTAGGGGGAAATTAAAAATGCTAAAAGAGAATATGGTAAGAATTTACTGAAAACCCCTTAATATCTCCAGGCTGACATGGCTGCTAAACATATTAAGGGTTGAAGATTACCAGATGAACATTGCATAGCCTTGAGAGTCAGACTGGAGACAAAAGTATGACATAAATTAGATTAAGTGTACTCCTCTCTCAGATAGGGAAGGGGCAGATAGTTTTAGCTTAGATATGAACAATGGACAAAGAGGGGGCTTTGATGAAACACGAACAGTCTTGAGTTGTAAGAACCAAGGTCTTTGCGTACGTGTTTTAACTTTGATTGGATAATATAATAATGTATATATCCTTTAGAATAATTGGTTGGCAAAATCACATGTTTATGTACTCAACAGGATAAAGTTAGTATGGAACTGGTGTGTCGATTACCGATTGGATGTATTCAAATGTACTCAAATGTGTTATGATAAGAAAAGGTACAAAAGTAGTGAAAGGTAATCAATCCGGGAGCTGGGTCTTCATTCTTAGGAATGATTGCTGCTCCCTTGCATATGCTTGAATAAAACCGGTTAAAAAGAAGCCTAGTCTCTGTGGTCATTGTGAGATCGGAGAGTGTAACATCTCCTCTTCACACTCAACAAACTTTCTGAGACCTTGGAGAAGCCAAATCCATTTCATCCATCACCCTTGTGGTCACCAATTTTTGCCAGAAATCTCAACTCAAACCTTATACTCAAAAATTTGGAATGTCTGAGTACACTTTTCCTTTAATCTAATATGGAGCTTTTGACTCTCAAGTGCTGGACTACACACACAAATGACAATTTAGGGAAGAAAATACATTAAAGCTCACATACAAATCTCTCCCTGCCCTCACACCTCCCTATCTTTGTGATCTTTTCCGAGATATCCGAGCTCCTCCAATTCTGGCCTCTTGCCCATCTCCGATTTTAATCACTCCACCACTGATGGCTATGCCTTTGACTGCCTGGGCTCTAAACTCCGCAATTCCCTTGCTAGAACCCTTCTGCTTTCGCACTTTGCTCCCTGATGCTATTTTAAAACTATCTCTATGAACACACCTATCTTAATGTCTGGAATGCGTGGCCTGAGAGGGTGTTGGAGGCAGATTCAATTTTGCCTTTCAAAAAGGAATTAACAAAACACATGAAGAGAAAAATATCTGCAGGGCTATGGGGAAAGGAAGACTCAGTGGGATCAGCTGAATTTCTCTTGTAGAGAGCTGGCATGGGATCAATGGACTGAATGGCCTCCTCTTGTGTTGTAACCATTCTATGATTCTGTAGTTCCCAGTCAAATGTTATCTGATGTATCTGCCGTGAAGCACCTTGGGACATTTTATTGCATTAAAGATGCTATATAAATGCAAGTTATTGTTGATGATCGACTGCAGCAGTTCAAGAAGGCAGCTCGCCACCACCTCCTTAAGGGCAATTAAGGAGGGGCAATAAATGCTGGCCCAACCAACGATGCCCACGCCCCATGATAGAATTTTAAAAATGATTGGGTGATTGCCCTATGAAGTGAGGGATTGGCTGGAGATTATCAATGGGCTTCTTTGACATAAAGGAAATAATTGCGATGTGGGTATATCGTTTACGGGATGCGGGGCTCGCTGACCAGGCTAGCATTTACTGTCCATCCCCTACAATGACCAACGCGTTTGAAAAGCACTGTATTCCCACACAAACGGTGCAGCCGCTCGCTACGCTCTGACTTGACAAAGTCACTAGCCTCTGGGAGGATAGGCCTTCCAATGCTGTAGCGAGTATTGTACGTTTGGGGTTGTTTCATGAATTTTTTAGACACCCCCTTAGGGAAAGCACTGTATCAGAAATTGTAATTAAGCTTATCTGTCTGAAAATGAAAATTAGAACGGTCAGGACTCATTTGCATACAGAAATGAGCTTAGTCGCAATTACATTTCTTCAATGAATTAAGAAAAGAAGTACGCTATTTACATTAATACCCAATCACACAAAAAATATGACAGAACTCACATTTAGGAATAACAGATTCTGGAGCTTCAAGCAGAAATTAATAAAGTGGAGGTCGTAAAATCAGAGGTTGTGTTCTCCACGCAGACGATAAAACAGAAACCCTGAGTTTTAGTGAAAGTGTAGAAAGTAAAGTTTCCTAATCCAATTTTAATTTAAATTTAATAATACCAAACAATTCATTTAGAATTCCTCTAGGTATCACCAATCTGATTTGAACTGAGAGGTTTAATTTTTAAATTTGTTCTGCAAAATTGATGTTTTTTTTTGGTTGCAGGCATCACTGGCAAGGTTGGCTTTTATTGCCTTAGGAAAGCAGGCCCTCTCCCTGAACCACTCATCTGCTAAGGGGCCAAGCTAAGACATTCTAGGGTGTTGATCCTACTCTTTCACTCATTCATGAGATGCGGGTGTCGCTGGCTAGGCCAGCATTTATTGCCCATCCCCAATTGTCCTTATTCAGGGGCCATTTAAGAACTAATCATATTGCCGTGGATCTGGATCTATATGTAGGCCAGACCCAAGTAAGGGCAGCAGATTTCCTTCCCTAGAGGGCATCAGTGAACCAGGTGGGTTTTTAACAACAATGGTTTCACGGTCGTTATCAGACTTATAATTCCAGATTTTTATTGAATTCAAATTTCACCATCTGCCCTGGTGGGATTCAAACACAGGTCCCCAGAGAATTACCCTGGGTCTCTGGAACATTAGTCCAGTGATAATACCACTGTGTCAATGCTTCTCCCAATGAGGGCACAGTGATATATGCCCAAGCCAGGGTGATTTGGAAGCGATGGTGTTGGGCTCCAACATAACATTTCTGCCCTTATCCTTCTCGCTGGTTGAGGTCACAGGGGAGAGGGAGACACTGGCAAAGTTACAATAGCCAGTAGACGATTTGTTGCATGTGAAGAGCTTCGAGGCATTTAATGTGTTATTTAAGTGGACACCTTTCTGGTTAGTATTGATGCCTCTGAGCCATCATCTCTGTGTTCGACTCCCACCTCAGGACTTCATGGCCAAGGAAGGCAGGTTCATGTTGCAGCCAAACAGCTTAGTATCACATGCCAATCGCCCCCTGGCACTTCTTAAACCTGCCTCCAGTGCATTATGGCTGTGGGGCAGGCCCGCGTGGAAAGAGTTGTCTCCATCCTGACTTTACTTCCAGGGTTGGGGTTGAGCCATGCTCCCCCCCCACCCCAACCCCCCCACCCTCTATTATTCAGCCCATTAATTTGGTTTCTCTCTCCACAAAGGTTGCCTGACCTGCTCAGTTCTTCCTGCATTTTGTTTTTTTTGCTTTTATTTCAGGTTTCCAGCATCCGTGGTATTTTGCTTTTATATCCCCTTGATTCCCTTTCAGTTCAAAAATCTAATGATTTCATTCTTGGAATCTATTCAATGACTGAGGCCAGGATTTTCCGGCCTACCATGCCAGGCTCTGCCGTGAGGAATACAGAGGGCCAGCCAAAATTCCGTTGACTTTCGGCAGGACTGGAAGATCCCGGTGGTGACCGGGGCCAGAAATCCCCGGCCTGAGCATCCACAGCTCTCTGGTGCAGAGGATTCCAAAGATTCGCAATCCTTTGAGTGAAGAGATCTCTCCTCATCTCAGTCCTAAATGGCTGAACCTCTACCTTAAAACTATGACCCCTACTTCTAGGGAAACAGCCTCTCAGCATCTACCCTCTCAAACCCTCTAAGAATTTTATATGTCTCACTGTGATCACCTCTCATTTTCCTAAACTCCAGAGAGAAAGATCCCATTCTGTTGAATTCCATGAACCTGGAAGTACATACAAGCGAACATATGTACGTACGAAATAGGAGCAGGAGTAGGCCTTTCAGCCCCTCGAGCCTGCTTCGCCATCTGATAAGATCATGGCTGATCTTCTTGTGTTTCGAGTTCCACATTCCATCTATCCCCGATAACCTTTGAGTTGCTTGCTTAATAAGAATCTATCTACCTCTGCCTTAAAAATATTCAATGACCCTCCCAACTCCACTGCCTTCTGAGGTGGAGAATTCCAAAGTTGCACAACCCTCGGAAAAATTTCTCCTCATCTCTGTCCTAAAAAGGTGACCACTAGTTTTAAAACAGTGCCCCCTAGTTCTGGACTCACCCACAAGAGGAAACATCCTTTCCACGTCCACTGTGGATGTTCAGGATCTTATATACTTCAATCAAGTGCAGCAACAATACTATAATTTCAGTTGTGCATATTTGCTTAAGTTGATATCATCCCCTCAGGCAGCTCTTGCTGGCATTGTCAATGCACTCAACTTAAGTAAAATATTCCAAAAATCAGGATATTAAAAGATAAATTTAATTAGAAAATGTGCTGAGGGAAAAGTTCTATCTAAAGGCTGAGGAATGTTAACCATCCAGAGCACTTTTAAACACCATGGCACATGCTCCCTAAAGCTTTTTTGGGCAAACGCATTGCCCAGGTTGTCTTAAGCTACAGAAACCAGATTGTCTCTAGCGTGGACTGACCTTAACCGGGCAAGGAGTTGGCCTGGGTGTCAGGGTTTGTGCTGCTGATCACCTTCAAGTTAAGTCCTGCCAGAAAGGATCAGACTGGGCTACAACAAGAACTAAAAGCAAAACACTGCGGATGCTGGAAATCTGGAATACGGTAAGGATTGCCCGGTGGCATTCATACTTTGAATTCACAGGCAAAGCACTTGGGAGGAAGAAAGAAGCGTTTGCATTTACATAGCATCTTTCATGGCTTCAGGAAGTCACGAAGCACTTTATGGCCAACCAAATGTTTTTATGAAGTGCAGCCACTGTTGTAAGGTAGGCAGGTCAACAGTCAATTTGCACACAGCCAGCTCCTTCTCCAGTTCTCTGCCCAAAGACCCGGAGCGCCACGACCTTTATCAAAGGCCGGGCAAGGAGCCAGGTCCCAAATCAACCCCAGCTGGAATGGGGATTCAGCCACGTGCTGTTGGCACCAGTCTGATCAACACTGGCTGTCCAGCCAACTGAGCCGACCAGTCCCCTCTGCCCCTGTGGTCCAAGTTGCTGTGGCAACAGGCACTTTTACACGCATGTTGTAGTCCGGAGCTATGGATAGTGATGCTAGAGGCTCGAATTTTCTTTCCATCACATGGTTGGCAAACCTCTCCCACTTTTACCGCCTGCTATTGGTATGTGTTGGAAGGGTTTACTGATTGGAACTCAACTTGTCTGGCTGCGTTATGGATGTTTCTTTGGCCATCCAGTTCGGGAGTACGACTTGAACCCGGAGCTTCTTGCACAAAGGGAGGGGGCACTACCCATTGAGCCACAAGACCTCCTAGCAATTGTCTGCTAACAACATTACATTTGCACATATAAATTAGGAGCAGGAGTAGGCCACTCAGCCCCTCGAGCCTGCTCCACCATTCCGCATGATCATGGCAGACCTAATTGTGACCTCAACTCTACATTCCTGCCTACCCCCGATAACCTTTCACCCCCTTGCTTATCAAGAATCTATCTACCTCTGCCTTAAAAATATTCAAAGACTCTGCTTCCACCACCTTTTGAGGAAGAGAGTTCCAAAGACTGACAACCCTCTGAGAGAAAAAAAAAATGTCTCCTCATCTCTGTTTTAAATGAGCGACCCCTTATTTTTAAACAGTGACCCTTAGTTCTAGATTCTCCCACAAGAAGAGTTTGATTTGGCTAGATAATCTGTTTGTAGGTGCTGGTTTCTGGTTAGAAATTGGCCAGGTAAACCTGGAAGGGCAGGTGGGACCTTGGCTTAATGCCTCATTTAAAATAAAATGGCACCTCCAACAGTGCAGCACCCCCTGGAATATCACACCGGGATTAATCATCAGCCGAGATATTGGATTCGGGAATAGCACCCACCACCTCCTGACTTGGTAGGCAAGTGTGATACCAACTGAGCTATGATAGGCAGTGTCCAAATCAATGCCTACCCAGCAAGACTCAGCAATATGCTGAGGGAGGAAAGAGCTTAAATTAATTCTGAATATTTTTATGGTATTTTTTTTCCCTATGTTAACTTTCTTAAAAAAACATTTTCATTAAAAGAGAGTGATGAGGACATCATGGAAGGAACTAGCTGGAAGGAGCTTCAGAAGCTGACAGTGAGATGAAACTGAATTAACATTCACAGTCAGAGCACTGCGATTGTTGATGCACCCTGGGGGTTAATGACTGTATCTCTGCAGATGTTAATTCATTCTCTCATGTGTTGTGAATGGCTTTCATAGACAGAGATATATGTAAAGTATTAGAACAAAATAGCTCTCATCCCTTGGCTTCTATTGAGCTAACTGATCTCAGCTGGGGATGAAACAGGAGGCACTTGACATGGACTTATACCCCTGAACCACAAGGGAGTAGGAAAAAGCCTATTGGGAAGCCCTGTCTGGCTGCCAATCAACTGTGATGTACCCTGTTGTCAAATAGTTGACCAATCCTAGTGAGCTAGACATTCACACCTATCTCTTTGGCCAAGCTGGTGGTCATCTGACCTTTTACCTTCTTAGTGCGGCTCGGTGTCATTTTATTTTTGAACGTGCCTGTCCAGCGCTCAGGGATGTTTTATTAGTCTGCAGGTGCTATAGGAATGTAAATCGTTCTTGTTGAATGATTGGCTGATGGAGACCCCAGAGGAGGAAGAGGGTTGGTGAGAGGATGGGTGGGAGGGTCGGGGGAGAATGGGTTAAGGGACCCCACTAGACTATACCCTAAAACAGTCATGTAGTAGCGATATCATTGAATTAGTAATCCAGAGGCCCAGGCTAATTCTCTGGCGACATGAGTTCAAATCCCACCAGGGCAGCTGGCGGAATTTAAATTCAATTAATTAAATCTAGAACTGAATGTCTCAGCGGCATTGACCATGACAACTATCATCAATTATCATAAAACACAACTGGTTCACTAATGCCTCTTTTAGGGAAGGAAACCTGCCCTCATCTAACTTGGTCTGGCCAATAGATGTGACTGCAGATCCACAGCAATTTGCTTGACTCTTAACTTCTCTCTGAAATGGCCTAGCAAGCCATTCAGTTCAAGGGCAATTAGGGATAGGCAACAATTGCTAGCCCACATTGCCATGAAAAAGTGAAAAAAAGGGTCTGCGGTTGGGATAGAGAACTCTGATGACCACTAATCGGCACTGAGGCGGCACAGAGATCGGTGAGGTATTGCTGTAGCTTCATTCAGGAGGTTCCCAGTCAGTGCAAGGAAGGACCTGGGGAGAAACATGAAACTGTCTGCTGAGGGCACGGTGCCCCTTTAAGATAAGCACAGGGCTAATTTATTACACAAGCAACTATTTCATTGCCCATCACATTGACACACATTGATTCATTAAGTAAAGCAATTACAGGTTTTGAACAATGAGCCTTTCAGTTCATTTCTTGCCTGGTTGCAATGCGAGGCGATTGCTTGATTCGGCAAGAGTTGAGAATGAGTGGGCACCTTGACCAGGTCATCAGTGCGAGGCTGCGAGATGTGTAAAGAGAAGGCAGCTACTTGACCATGGCGTGAAGACGGGTGGGGTGATACCAGCTGCACCAACAGTGTCAGGGCAAGACGAGGGGGTCAAGGGTTAAACTGGGGTGGGGAGTGGGGGGGAAGAAAATAAAAAGTTGGGAAAGGTGTTTGTTTCGCCCCCTGCAGTGGGAATCTCTCTGCTCTGACACCAAGCCTCCTGTTATGTATTGTATCGGTGCTTTGGAATTAAGGGAGTGTTCTCGATTAACAGCACCAGTGTTGTACTGCATTCTGCCAACAGCTCTCTATCTGCCATCTGTGCTTACTTACCTGCTGCCGAGGGTGGCACATTAAGAGACTGCGTTTTCTTTCCTACCTTTCAACAGTGACTATGCTTCAGAGCTACTTCACAAGTGCTTTGGGACATCCAGAGATAGTGAGCGATGGGAGTGCGAGTCCTTTCTTTCATTCATAACATTAAACAGGCTGCACGACCACTTCATAAAATCTCTGAAGGACAGTTGGAGCCTTCAGGACTGAGGTCGATAGATTTTCTGTTTGGTGAGGGAGTCAAGAGAATATGGAGCAAAGATGGGTGAAATGAAGTCAAGTTTCAGGTCAGCCATGATCTAATTGAATGGTGGAGCAGGCCAGAAGGGCTGAATTCCTGTTCCTATGTTAATGGTTAGATATGTGAGATACCAAAGTATGGTCAGACACCAAGTTGAACTATACCATATTGTCAAGCAGCCCCTTCAGAAAACAAAGGAAGAATGAAATCTGGGCTAAAATGATTAAATTACGAGGGCAGGTTGCAGGCATATTCCCACAAGTATAACAGATAAGGGGCTGATCTAACTTTTAAAAATTCACTTATAGGATGTGGGTTTCGCTGGCTGGGCCAGCATTTATTGCACATCCCGAATTGCTCTTGAGAAGGTGGTGGTGAGCTGCCTTCTTGAACCGCTGCAGTCCCTGTGGTGTAGGTACACCCACAGTGCTGTTAGGGAGGGAGTTCCAGGATTTTGACCCAACGACAGTGAAGGAACGGTGATATATTTCCAAGTCAGGATGGTGAGTGACTTGGAGGGGAAATTGCAGGCGGTGGTGTTCCCATGTGGCTGTTGCCCTTGTCCTTCCAGATGGTAGCGATCGTGGGTTTGGAAGGTGCTGTTTAAGGAGCCTTGGTGAATTCCTGCAGTGCACCTTGTAGATGGTACACACTGCTGCCACTGTCCATTGGTGGTGGAGGGAGTGAATGTTTGCAGATGGGGTGCCAATCAAGCAGGCTGCTTTGTCCTGGATGATGTCGAGCTTCTTGAGTGTTGTTGGAGCTGCACTCACCCAGGCTATTGAGGTGTTTAACATGATTAAAAAATATGATAGGGTATATAGGAAGAGATTATTTCCTTGGGAGGGGATTCCAAAACAAAGGGGATTTAAAAAACTGTTTGGAGGCTGATGTCAGGAAACACACAAAGGGTAGTGGATATCTGGAACTCTCTGCCCCAAAAAGCTGTTGAGTCTGGGGGTGGGGGGTTTCAATTGAAAATTTTCAAATTGGGATGGATAGATTATTGTTAGGTAAAGGTATTGATGGAACCAATATCCATTGGTTAATATACAGGTTATCCACGCTCTAACTGAATAGTGGAACAGGCTCGAGAGGCTGAATGGCCTACCCCTATTGCCGTGGGAAAGCACTCGCACAATGTCATTCCTGACAGGTGCGATGAGTCACATGAGGCTTATAGGTCCCGCTTGTGCCTGAGTTCTCCAGGGGTCAGAGCAAAACTTCACATTTAACCTTGTGACTTCATTATTGTGACTCCTGCACTTTTTTGGCTACCTGTAGTAATTTTGGTTTTATTTAGTGTGTAATGTACCTTTCAGAATAATCCTTGTTAAGGAAGATCACATAATCTGTAGTAACCAATAGGAGAGTAGCGCAGGCTACCTCAGCAGTGAGTGTAGAGATAGAGTTGGGGTTGAAAGCACATGTGTAGTTGCCGCTGAGTATATTGTAAATAAACTTAATGTTTCCACCCAAGAATTGTCTGCAGATCAACTCTATCAATAACAGTAGCAACTTGGCCACCCTTACAACAAACTGGCGACAAGGATAAAACAGGATTGAACAGAACAAATGAAGTTAAAAAGAAATTGGCACTGTACCTCATCCAGTGATTCTAAGCAGCAAGATCCATAAGAATTGAAGAAGTTAGCCTCTCTCAAAATGCCGCAATTTGGGAGAATTGACCCTTTTGAACCAGCCACAGACGATTGGTCTCATTACGTAGAACGCCTCACGTTCTTTTTTCAAGCGAACAAGAATAGAGGGGAAGGGAAGAGGCCAGCAATCCTCTTGAGTACTTGCGGGAGAAAAACCTACAGTCTGATTTGAAGTTTGAGGCACCCAGTGTCCCAGAATCGAAGAACGTCTATGAATGGGTCGGCCTTGTGGAGGGTCATTTTCACCCCAAGCCCTCAGTCACGATGCAGAGGTTCAGATTGAATTCGTGAAATAGAGCCCCGGGTGAGACAATTGCATGCTACCTGGCAAATCCGAAGCAGCTAATGGAACATTTGAGAGTTTGGCACGCTTCTGAACGACATGCTCAGAGATGGTTTAGTGTGTGGTGAGAAGGAGGACACTATTCAGAAAAGGTTATTGTCCGAAGTGGAACTGGATTTCAAGAAGGCGCTAGAGATAGCGCTGGCCATGGAAAGCACTGGAAGAGATTCACAAGCCATACAGGGTGGGCAAAATGCGCTATCCTCCACATCGGGCGGGAAACCCCAGCCGAAAAGGGTGTGAAAACTCAAGACTCTGCCGCAAAGCGGGAAACAGCCCCCGCTAGCCGAGGAATAAAGCAAACTAACATAGCAGCAAGATCGACGAATAATTTCAATAGAGGTAGAAACAAGCAGTCTTTTAGTGATTAGCAGTTTAAAAAAATCGAATGCTTCTATTGTCACAGAAATGGACATCTAATGAGGATGATTCAAGCAGGCTTGTAAACATAAGAAGAAGCCCAATGAAATCTACACTGTAGAAGAGCCTGAAACAACAAATTCTGACATTTACTCATTGTTTAATCTGAAAGTTGGAAAGACAGAACCAATAATTGTCACAGTGAAAGTAAATGGCAAACCTATTAGAATGGAAGTGGACACAGGAGCTTCCACTACAGTAATTGGGGAACATACCTTCAGATATCTGAATAATGGGGAACATCAATTAAGTTTAGAAGAAATGACTGTCAAGACCAAAGCACATACAGGTGGTGACATTCAAGTAAAAGGCATAAGCAGAGTAACTGTCCATTATGGAAGCCAATTGGTAAAGCTGCCAGTGTTGGTATTGAGGGGCAGAGGACCAAGCCTTCTAGGGCGAAATTGGCTGAGGGAAATCAACCTTGATTGGCACTGGGATTCCAAAATGAACCTGGAAGCATTCCTGTTCTGGGAAAGGAGTGTGTAAGGACTCATCAACCTGTCTTAATCCAAAACCTGGAAGAACAGCAGAAGAAACTCAAGAAGACCCTGCTTGGTGACAGAGTTTGAGATGAAGTGAGAAATCTTTGCAGTGAAAAAGAAAATCTGTTGAAAGACCTTCACATGCTAAAAGATTCCCTCAAGTCAGAGTTTGTACCTCTCGGAAAGTATGAAGAGAAACAGGAAGAACTGAGCACTTCTCTGAATAAACCGAAGAATGAATTGGCAGAGAATACACAACAATGCCTAATTTTCCAGGAGGCAGCAAACAAATATAATAAAGACAAGGAAAAGCTGAAACTACTTCAAAGTTTTGCCATTCACAGACTACCGGAAGTAATCGTTTCCGATAATGGCATGGCATTTAGGAGTGCTGAGTTTCAACGGTTTATCAACGGTATCACTCATGTAAAAACTGCACCGTACCCCCCTTCCTCAAACAGACTGGTCGAAAGGGCAGTTCAAACATTCAAGGCAGGCATGAAAAATCTAACTGGCAATTCCTTGGCAACCAAGCTAGCACGCTTTCTTTTTCATTACGGGACTACCCCTCACACAACAACATGTGTCACACCTGTGGAGTTATTGTTGAAATGCTGTCTCAAGACAAGGTTTAGCTTAATAATGCCAAATTTAGAGGGAAAGCTGGAAAGGAGTCAGGGAAGCCAGAAAACTAGACATGACTGGCACAGTCGTGAGAGGAAATTTACCGTGGGAGAGACAGTACATGTGCAGAACTTTGGAGAAGGACGAGAGTGGTTGCCAGGTGAAATAAGTGCAGTGACTGGACCTCTGTCTTACCACGTGGAGGTGGAAGGATGGATCATCTGGAAACATGTGGACCATTTAAGGAAGAGAGAGTCAAATCATCAAGATTTGGTTCCACCAGCGATCATGACTGGGTCTGTGTTTCCTATTGAGGATTCTCAACCCAGCACAGCCACATCTGATGTTCCTGTAAGAGTTGAGGATACGGAACTGCACCTGATCTTCAAGCAACTCCGGAAAAGGAGGTTCCTGAGAAAAAATCTGAAGTTGTGGAGCTGTGATGTTCCACAGGTATCACGAAACCACCTGAAAGACTGAAATTGTAAATTCCTTACCTAGTGTAAATATTTTGTTATCTTGAAAAATATGTACTTGTAAATGTGATATATATAGCCGAGTTAAAGAGGGAGGAATGTAGCAATTATGGGTTTATTTAGTGTGCAATGTACCTTTAAGAATAACACGTGTTAAGGTAGATCACATGACCTGTAGTAACCAATAGGAGAGTAGCGTGGGCTACCTCAGCAGTGAGTGTAGAGATAGAGTTGGAGTTGAAAGCACTGAGTGTGTTGTAAATAAATCTAATGTTTCCACCCAAGAAGTGTCTGCAGGTAAACTCTATTAATAGTAACAGCTTCACCACCCTACTGCATCACCACTCACTGCTCCTTCATTGCCCAGCAAACCCCAAATCCAGTTTCAAAGCTACCTAATTGTGTAAAGGAAAATTGGAACAGTGCACAGTTGGCTCTTCAATAATTAAATGCTTTCAGAAAGATGGATGACACAATTTAAAGGTTGTGAAATTATACTTCATCACATAGTTGCAGTGCAATTAATAAGTCTGATTGCTCCAGTTTTCTGTGTCTTTCACCCCTGCAGCAGAGGCAAGGCATTAATTGAGACTCGGGAGGTCAAAGCTAAAACATTCACCACCACTGGCGAGATGGTTCCTTGTGGATAAATGGGCTCAAGCAGATAAGGGAGAGTGTGAAACAGGTGAAATGTTAAAACACGGAGAGGCTCCTTCATAGTTTGCCATTGAGTTCGTTTTCCTTCATTGTCACCTTTGGGATAAAAGGTTGATTGTACAAATTGACACCCAGGATGCAACAACCAGCTTGAAGTCCAGCTGGGCCCTGGGTGAGGAAGAGGGTCCATTGACTCTTAGGGGGCTGGTTAATTAGGCTCATAGAGTATGGTTGGAGGTGATTCAGCCCATCGCATGTCTTTGACAGAGCTATCCAATTAGTCTTGCACCCTCATTCATTGCCCATAGCCTTTGCAAAATTCTCCTTTCCAAATATGTACACAAATCCCCTTTGAAACTTCTTGGAGGAAGGTACGGTGGTCAAGCTGCAAGACTTTGGGCTCTTAAACCACAAATCGCAGTTGGGGGATCTAGAACTAGGGGGCATAGTTCTAAAATAGGGAGCCTCCCATTTAAGACAGAGATGAGGAGGAATTTCTTCTCTCAGAGGATCATTAATTTTTGGAATTTTCATTCCCAGAGAGCAGTGGAGAACGGCTCATTGAATATATTCAAGGCTGAGTTAGACAGATGTTTGATTGATAAGGGAGATAGGAGTTGTGGGGGCCAGACAGGAAAGTGGAGTTAAGGCCACAAACAGATCAGCCATGACCTTATTGAATGGCAGAGCAGGCTCGAGGGGCTGAAAGTCCTGCTCCTGCTCCTATTTTTTATGTTCTTATGTTTGATCCCAGTCTGCCTTGAGTTTGTCATTTGCCTTAATGTGAGTTTTCTCCAAAGAATGCTCTTTTGTTGAGGGTCCAGGATCCAAATCAATATTGGGCACACTATTTTTCCACTTTGTCCAGCTGTGGATCAGTGATCAGTGGGCAGCACCCTCACCTCTGAGTCAGAAGGTTGTGGGGCGAAGTCCCACTCCACTGCAATACCGAGGCAGTGTTGCACTGTCAGTGTTGCTGCCTTTTGGATGAGACGTTAAACAAAGGCCCTGCCCGCCCTTTCAGGTGGAGGTAAAAGATCCCACGGCCACTATTTCAGTGAAGAGCAGAGGAGTACTCCCCTGTGTCCTGGCCAATATTTATTCCTCAACCAAAACCACTGAAGCAATAACCCGGTCATTATCACATTGCTATTTGTGGGATCCTGCTTTGCGCAAACTGGCTGCTGCGTTTCAAACATTACAACAGTCACTGTACTTCAAAATTACTTAGTCGTAAGATGTTATGGGATGTCCTGAGGCTGTGGAAGGTGCTATATAAATGCAAGTCTTTCTTTAAAAAATACTAGCTCTGACCAGTAATGTAAAATAGGGACTGTTCTTCTATGCCCACAGAAGGTGGGTTACAAATGATGGGGTTTATGTGATCTGGATGCGCAGATAGCAGGTGTGGGGGTCTTATTGATCTCACCGGCCTTTGACCACATCATGTTAAAACCTCCTTAAAACAAGATCCTGTTCCAAAAACTCCTACTGAGACTAGCCTGCATCCAACCTCTCCATCATCACCACCAATTCCCAAATGCTTGTTTAACTCTCCTTTTGGGGGGAATCAAGTCAGCATTAGTGGAATTGGGGTTGAAATCGGTTTTGGTTTGAGCTGTTACACATATCTGAGCCACAGGACATTAAGCCAGCCCAAGTTGCAGGAAGAAACCAGTGATCTAAAGTAGATAAGGGCAAAATACTGCGGATGCTGGAAATCTGAAACAAAAACAAAAAATGCTGGAAAAACTCAGCAGGTCTGGCAGCATCTGTGGAGAGAGAAGCAGAGTTAACGTTTCCAGTCCGTATGACTCTTCTTCAGAGCTAATCTAAAGTAGTTCCCTTCCAATCTGTCTCTGTCCGTCACTATTTTTTTTTAACCTACTTCACCAATACTCATTATTCAGCACAATGTTCCCCTTTCTGGTTCCCTGCTCTGCCCCTCCAACTCCAACTCCAACTCCAACTCCAACTCCAACTCCAACTCCAACTCACTCCAACTCTAACTCTCACTCACTCCAACTCTAACTCTAACTCTAACTCTAACTCTAACTCTAACTCTAACTCCAACTCCAACTCATTCTTTCTCTCAACTTCAAAACTGCAGGCCTCTTTATTAATCCCCACCCCCCTCTTTTCCTGGAAAACAATTTGGCCCATCGGGCATAATTTTTCCACTGGTTTCGGATTCCTGATATCAGGCCCATGCTGGGATCTTGAGTCCACGCTTGCTGGTAGCGAGGCTGGCATTCCAATCTTCCGGGATGGGGCTTCCTAATTGGCTGCTTTGGAGCTAGCTGTCCTATTAAGGACGCTGGGTAGGATAGTGAAGCTGCCAACCTAAAAAGAGAGCCGATAGCTCTGGAGCCTTGGCAGCTCCACCAGGAGACGTGGGCGCTGATGGAGCAGGTTGGGGACCCTGAGGGCATCTCAACATGGAGGAGGCGCCCTCACTGAGCTGCACTGTAGTCATCAAGTAACTGGGGTGTAGAAAAGTAGATGAATCGGGGTGGAGGGAAACCTTTTTGCTGGATCAGTCTTGGCCACAGTTACATCCTTTCATGAATGCAGCCCCATATTTGTGGAAGAGGGGACTCCTGCTCTGCTACTGCAGGGAGAGCCACTTCCATTGAGCTTGCAGCCCCTGCAAAATTCCAGTGGCGCTGTAAAGTTGCCCCTAATTGAGGTCTGAACTATGTAAATTGTCTGTCCTCCTCTGTGGAGCAGGCTGCTAATCCAGGTGCCCGCTCTCCCCATCCCGGGAAAGTTCCGGCTACAATCCTGACACGGCTCCCCACCACTTTCCTGACCCCTCCACCCCTCGGACCACCACCACAAAGCAGGAAAATTTAGCCCCTCATGTCTGTCCCGGCTACAGCCTCTTCAAATCAAATCTCAGCGTCACCGAATCACTACTTGTAGAATTACCCAGCTGTCTGTTTACACTGTGGCCTGTACCATGGACACTGGGCATTCACAGATAGGCTTTGAGAAGCAGCCAGGTTGCTGAGCCCCAAGTGCGACATGGTGACCTCTACAAAACACCTGACTTACATATGTATAGTTCCTATGCTTTACCATCCCACCGTGCATCCTTTTTATGACTTTAGGGGGAACACCGCTAGTTTCAGTTTGCTATGATTGGTGTGTTGTGCTTCTGGACTCTGCTCCAGCTTTCATTGTGAATGTTTGGTTTTCTTTCTCTTCTCCCCCCTCTTCTTATTGCTTTAGTCTTTCGCAATGGCGGTCATTCCCTTTGTTACCTCTGTTGTGTTGTCGAGAAAGCCTAAAGGAAAACAATTAAAAATAATAACCATATCAAAGAACTGTTCGCCCTCAGTGCGAGTGGGGGTTAAACCTGGACCTGGAGCATGTGTAATAACAACAACTACAACTGGCATTTCTATAGTGACTTTAATGTAATGAAACATCACAAGGTGCTTCACAGGAATGTTAGAAAAGACGTCAAGCCATATAAGGACAGGTGACCACAAGCTGAGTTAAAATGGTCAATTTTAAGGAGCATCTTAAAAAAGCAAGAGATGTAGAGAGGTGGAGAGGTTTAAGAAGAAAACTCAATCGCTTAGAGCCTAAGCAGCCAAAGACAAGTCCATCCATGGTGGAATGGTTAAAATCAAGGATGCTTAAGAGGCTACAATTAAAGCAACAATAAGCAGAGAAGGCTCTGTGTATCTCACTTTGTACGTGACACTTCCTTGAACACCCAGGCCTCAACTCACTCACGTTGTCTTCACCCAAACTGACTACAGGCTTGTGAACATATCACCTGGGTATTAAAGTAACATAGAATATAATTGGGGAGATGGACAGCATGTTCACAGCACCTATATAGCAACATTAACACAGTAAAACATTCCTAGCCATTTCCCAGGAGTGTTACTGAGTCACATGAAGAGGTCTTAGGACAAGTGACCATAAACTTGGCCGAAGTGGAGCAACATAAAGAAGGAGGGTGTAGTGTTTAATTGTTCTGTTCTTGATTATCTGAATCTGTTTACTATTGATGCTTGCTGTTCTTGATTAGTTAAACCTGGGTGTGGACTCAGAGAAAACTAAGAAAAGCTGCAGAAAGAGCTGGGAGCCAGAGCTAGAGGCATGGAATAGACATTTTAAAGCACTATGTTACACACTTCGAAACTGTTGTAATATGCCTTTAAGGGATAGTGGAATGACATTGCCAGAAGGGAAATGTGTCATGTGATCCAGTCTTAGTTTCACTTTTGCTATGAGCAGAGCACACACACACAGCTCTGATGCCTTCAAGCTTTATACCTATGTCTAACTGTTCCCATGTGCTTAGACTTAATAAATGAACCCACAACGTGTTTACCCAATCCCTTATGAGCGATTGATGCCTTGTGTCTTGTACAGTAAATAAGCTGAAAGCATTATATATCATTATAATAACTCGACATGGTGATCAGCAGTGGTGAGAGGCAGGTGGCAGCTAGCGGACAAGTAGAGAGCTGGTAAGTAGAAGGATCTCTCGTGGTGAGATTGCAGATCATAGCCTGTTGGTTCAGTGAGTGAGACAGCGCACCGAGACGACTAGCACTGGGTTAGCTCAGTCAGGAAAGGCAAGTGACCCACATGTCGGCCAGACCATTAGTGAGCGAGGGGCTGTCAAACTAAAAATAAACTGCCATTAAGATCAGGCCAGAGAAGATTGTGATTATATTCTGAAAAGCGCGTGAAAGCAGCTACAGCGACATTCATCCCAGCTATTATAGGAGAAGGGAGGTCAAAGGGATATTGTCAAAATGTCCACAAAATTCCCCAGTTTGAATTGGGATGCAGCTGACCCACCATCCAAATTCAAAATGTTTAAACAACATACAGAGCTCTGGTTTCTCGATTCAGGTGTGTCTGAACCAGACAAGCAAGCCATAAAAATTCACCTAGCAATTAGGAATGAAGATCTATACATGCTGAAAACATCAGGGTTAACAGAAAAAGAGCTAAAGGATCCCCAAAAGATATGAGCATGAAAGCAAAAATACTGCAGATGCTGGAAATCTAAAACAAAAACAAAAATAAAAATACCTGGAAAAACACAGCAGGTCTGACAGCATCTGCGGAGAGGAACACAGTTAACGTTTCAAGTCTGTATGACTCTTCAACAGAACTAAGGAAAAATAGAAAAGAGGTGAAATGTAAACTGGTTTAAGGGGGTGGGGGGTTGGTGGGACAAGTAGAGGGTCAGTGATTGGTGGAAATTGACAAAAGATGTCATAGACAAAAGGACAAAGAGGTGTCGAAGGTGGTGATATTAGCTAAGAAATATGCTAATAGGTGACGTTAAGGGTAGAAAGCAGGAGGAGCAAGGTACAGATAGCCCTAATGGGGGGTGGGGTTGGGGGAAGGGATCAAAATAGGCTAAAAGGTAGAGATAAAACAATGGATGGAAATACATTTAAAAATAATGGAAATAGGTGGGAAAAGAAAAATCTATATAAATTATTGGAAAAAAGGGGGATTGGAAAGGGAGTGGGGATGGAGGAGAGAGCTCATAATCTAAAATTGTTGAACTCAATATTCAGTCCGGAAGTCTGTAAAGTGCCGAGTTGGAAGATGATCCCATTGGAAAACCAGTTCAGAATCAGGTTAAACTTATGTATTCACTAATTGGAGTTCATGTCATTTCGACAACAGCTGAATCCATAGACCACATCGTCAGCAGATTCATCACGTACTATGATTTTTCAAATGCAGAGCAAACAGACAGAATTGTTGAGTTGGCAACCACATCCATTCCCATCGAAGTGCTCCACAAATACTTACTAGGCGAACCCAAAACATAAAGAGCTACTCAAGGATGGACCTATTGACGATGCGATCCTTACGTATTGACAAAGCTTACACGTCTTAAGTACAACCTGAGCTGCCGATGCACTCGATAGAAAGCCCAATCTACCAAGACAAGTGGAAGATGTGATCTTCCACATGCAGCAAGGAAATGCCCAATGGCAGAAAGGACCATTGACACTAGAGCAAAGGCTGATGCAGCTACAAAGAGCCGTGGACTGATCCAAACAGACCATACACAACAGGTGCCTTCAAGCAATAAGAATGACAAACGGAAACATATACATGAAGGGACTGAAAAATCAAGTCTAAGTCTACTTGGACTTCAACAGGGCTTTTGATAAGGTCCCGCATGTGAGACTGATAACAAAGGTAAGAGCCCATGGGGTCCAAGGCAATTTGGCAAATTGGATTCAGAATTGGCTGAGTGGCAGGAAGCAGAGGATAATGGTCGAGGGGTGTTTCTGTGACTGAATGCCCGTGTCCAGTGAGGTTCCACAGGGATCAGTATTGGGTCCCTTGCTGTTTGTGGTATATATAAATGATTTAGACTTGAATTTAGGAGGGTTGATCAGTAAGTTTGCGGATGACATGAAAATTGGTGGGGTGGTAAATAGTGAGGAGGATAGCCTTAGATTACAGGAGGATATAGACGGGCTGGTCAGATGGGCTGGCAAATGGAATTTAATCCAGATAAGTGTGAGATGATGCATTTGGGCAGGACAAACAAGGCAGGGGAATACACGATGAATGGTAGGACCCTGGGAAGTACTGAGGGTCGGAAGCACCTTGGTGTGCATGTCCACCAGTCCCTTAAGGTAGTGGGACAGGTAGATAAGGTGGTTAAGTAGGCATATGGGATACTTGCCTTTATTAGCCAAGGCATAGAATGTAAGAGCAGGGAGGTTATGCTGGAACTATATAAAACGCTGGTTAGGCCACAGCTAGAGTATTGCATGTAGTTCTGGAATCTACATTATAGGAAGGATGTGATTGCACTAGAGAGAGTGCAGAGGAGATTTACCAGGATGTTGCCTGGGCTGGAGAGTTTTAATTATGAGGAGAGATTGGATAGACTGGGGTTATTTTCCCTGGAGCAGAGGAGATTGAGAGGGGACATGATTGAAGTGTATAAAATTATGAGGGGCATAGATAGGGTAGACAGGAAAGAACTTTTCCCCTTGGCGGAAGGATCAATAACCAGGGGGCATAGACTTAAGGTAAGGGGCAGAAGGTTTAGAGGGGATGTGAAGAAGAATATTTTCACCCAGAGGGTGGTGAGAACCTGGAACTCACTGCCTGAAAGGATGGTAGAGGCAGAAACCCTCATAACATTTAAGAAGTATTTGGATGTGCACTTGCGATGCCATGGCATACAAGACTATGGGCCAAGTGCTGGAAAATGGGATTAGAATAGTTAGGTACTTGTTTGTCTGGTGCAGGCTCGATGGGCCAAAGGGCCTTTTTCTGTGCTGTAGACTTCTATGACCCTATGACACTAAAATGATGATGTTGTGCATGACGAGAGATAAATGTTTCATGCCGTCAATTTCATAGAAAACATAGATGCCACCACACTGAGTGGAGTGTTTGCCAAGTTTCAAATTATCTGCCCTAAAAAAGTTGGTAACTATTCATTATTGGCCAAGATTGACACAGGGGCAAGTGCCAACATACCACTCCTGTGAATTCTAAAAGACTGTATCCACAGACGTGGAGGGACATGGCGAAACCTACTGCTGAGAAACTTACAGAGTACAATCGTTCATTAATTCCACGTGCAGGATCTATAGCCCTGGGTGTCACAGAGGCTCTACAGTGTGGAAACTAAAGGCCTAGCAATTGTAGGTCTACTGGCCTGTCGTGACCTCACACTAGAAACAGTTCGTGGAACCAGTCGGACATCTCAAGGCGAATCAATCTCAGAAACTACTCTTATCACCTCACTTCACAACCTAACATCAAAATATCCAGAATGTTTCAACAGATGGATTTTAACATAGAGAAGTGTAAGGTCATACATTTAGGGAGGTCAAACAGTTACAGGGATTACAAAATAAATGGGAATATACTAAGAGGGGTAGATGAAGTGAGAGATCTTGGCGTACAAGTACACAGGTCCCTGAAGGCAGCAGTTCAAGTGGACAAGGTTGTAAAGAAGGCATATGGAATGCTCTCCTTCACTGGCAGAGGTATAAAATATAAAATTAAGGATATAATGTTGGAATTGTATAAAACACTGGTGAGGCCACAACTGGAATATTGTGTGCGGTTCTGGTCACCAAATTACAGGAAGGACGTAATAGCTCTGGAGAGAGTGCAGAGGAGGTTTACAAGAATGTTGCCAGGGTTAGAAAAGTGTAGCTACGAGGAGAGATTGGATAGGTTGGGGTTATTTTCCTTAGAGCAAAGAAGGCTGAGAGGTGACTTGATTGAGGTGTACAAAATTATGAGGTAAATAGAGTGGACAGGATAAAATTGTTTCCCTTGATGGAGAATTCTATAACCAGGGGACATAGATTCAAGATAAGTGGCAGAAGGTGTAGGGGGGACATGAGGAAGAACTTGTTTACACAGAGGGAAGTGGATGTCTGGAAGTCGCTGCCCAAGTTGGTGGTAGAGTAGAGGCAAAAACTTTAAATTCTTTTAAAAAGTACCTGGATCTGCACCTAAAGTGCTGTAAGCTGCAGGGTTATGGGCCGGGTACAGGAAGGTGGGATTAGAAAGGGCATCTGGGTGTCCTCGGGCTGGCATGGACGAGATGGGCCGAATGGCCTCCTTCTGTGCTCTTACGTTTCTATTGTTCTATGGTTCTAAAATTGGAATTTCAAGGGAGCTGCGACATTACAATTGCAGGAAATTTGGTCAAGTGATCCACCACATAAGCGCAGTATCCACTTACAAGACAAATTGAAGGTTGAATTAGACAAAATGGAGAAAGATGGAATCATTAGCAAACTACAAGAGCATATAGATTGCAGCTGAATCACGTGCCATTTGGAAGGATGGATTACTGAGTGTATGCCTTGATCCACAACTCTTATACACAGCTTTGAAACATTGTCTTGACAAAATACCCACATTAGAAGGGTTAAATCTGAGATTTGCAGCTGCAAAATTCTTCTTGAAACTTGATGCCAAGCATAGTTACTGGCCAGCACATCCCGTGGAGATGTCCCAAGAGCTTACCACACTTTGTACCCCATTTGGACGATACTGTTTTCAACAACTTCCCTTCGGGCTATCTGTTGGCCAGGATCTCTTTCAAACCCACATGGACCGCATTACATGCACTGTACCAGGATGTATCTGCATCTCTAAAGACATAGCTATTGTAGGATGAACAAGGCAATAACACGACCATAATGTGTATTTATTGATACAAGCAGCATGTAATGAAGGATTGGTGTTCAGCTGTCTGAAACGCGACATCAACATGCAGCAGATCAATTTCTTCAGTTCTATTAACTCCTGTGCTGACATATGTCCCGATCCAAATGAAAGGGAGGATATAAAGGCCATCCTCAAGCTAACGATGATCTTTGAAGGTGTCTAGGTCTCTTTAATTTCTCGTCTCCATACATTCCCAATTATGCTCAAAAATCTTCATCGCCAAGGGAATCGTTGAGAAAGGATGAGCCTTTCTTGCAGCACGAAGGCCACCAATACCCCTTCTAAGCTCTGAAACAGTCATTGTCAGAAACATTGACACTGCAATTTTATAATCCTACGGAGACAACCTCCCTGGAGATAGATACCTCACAGGAAGGTCTGGGAGCACGCATACGACATGGGATGTGGACTTCGCTGGCTAGGCCAGCATTTATTACCCATGCCTAGTTGCCCTTGAGAAGATGGTGGTGAGCTGCCTTCTTGGAACTGCTACAGCCCATGTGGTGTAGGTACACCCACAGTGCTGTTAGGGAGGGAGTTCCAGGGTTTTCACCCAGCGACAGTGAAGGAACGGCGATATATTTCCAAGTCAGGATGGTGAGTGACTTGGAGGGGAAGTTCCAGGTGGTGGTGTTCCCATCTATCTGCTGCCCTTGTCCTTCTAGATGGTAGTGGTCGTGGGTTTGGAAGGTGCTGTCGAAGGAGACTTGGTGAATTCCTGCAGCGCATCTTGTAGATGGTACATACTGCTGCTGCTGTGTGTTGGTGGTGGAGGGAGTGAATGTTTGTGGATGGGGTGCCAATCAAGTGGGCTGCTTTATCTTGGATGATGTCCAGTTTCTTGAGTGTTGTGGGAGTTGCACTCATCCAGGCAAGTGGGGAGTATTCCATCATACTCCTGACTTGTGCCTTGTAGATGGTGGACAGGCTTTGGGGAATCAAGAGGTGAATACTCGTAGTTGCTTCAAAATCTCTGTCCGTAACATAATCCAACTACTTCAATATTGAGCAGGAATCATTAGCTTTAGTCTTTGGAATCATGTGTTTTCCATACCTATCTATTTGGCAAAAGATTTGTGGTAGAGACCGACCACAAGCCACTGGAGATGATTTGGTGAAAACCATGGACCATTGTACCACCAAGATTGCAACGTCTCTTAATAAAGATTCAAGGTTACGACTGTAAGATCAGGTACAAGCCAAGTAACTTGATTATCACATCAGATATACTTCGGGGGAGGTGTTGACATCGTGGTATTGTCTGTGGACCAGGAACCCAGAGACTGTTCTGGGCACCTGGATTCAAATCCCACCATGGCCGATGGTGGAAATTGAGTCCAATAAAAACCTGGCTTTAAAAGTCTAATGACCATTGTTGATTGTTGTAAAAAAAAATCTGGTTCACTAATGCCCTTTAGGGAAGGAAATCTGATGTCTTTACCTGGTCTGGCCTACATATGACTCCAGGCAGCAATGTGGTTGACTCTTAAATGCCCCTCTGATAGGGATGGGCAATAAATGCTGTCTTAGCCAGTGATGTCCACATCCTGTGAATGAATTAAAAAACTTAGCAGATTGCCTAAGCCAGTAAAAATAGAAGATGATCCAATCCAGATCCTCAACCACCGTGCAGCCCTATGGCATCAAGGACAAGATCCAAATGCAACCAGGAACAACATCCAAGAATGACAATCCCACAGATCACTGTGAGTAATTAAAGACATCTCCAGACAAGGTTACCATTACAAGATCTGGGGGTACCAGCAGATTACTGCTATGCTTTAGAGACTCATAGATTCATCAATTCAATGCACTCATGTAGTGATAACTTAACATGAACATGTGTTATAAATAGTTATACTTCATTGGAAGGGGGAAAGTATCTTTAAAAAGAAAGGGGGATGTTGTAATGTGCTTTTATGAGATAGTAGTATGATATCACTAGAAGGAAAATGTGTTCTGTGATCCAGTCTTAGTTCCACTTTTGCTATGAGCAGAGCACACTCACACAGCTCTAATGTCTTCAAGCTTTATACCTATGTATAAATGTTCTCTTGTGCCTAGTCTTAATAAATGAATCAACAACATGTTTACCCAATTTCTTAGGAGTGATTGGTGCCGTGTGTCTTGTATAGCAAATAAACTCAAGGACTTATATCATTATAAGAACACTAGTGTCACCTCTGTATGGATCTAATATATAAAATAGACAACAGAAAGAAGGAGAGAGGCTGATGAGGAAATTCTACAATTCAGGGGTTAGACAAATGAAGACATGGTTGCCAATGGTGGGGAGAAGGAAGGTGAGGGTGTACAAGAAGCCAGGATTGGAGGAACACACAATTCTGGGAGGGTTGTAGGGCTGGACACGGTGACAGAGAAAGGGACGAGTGGGGGAGAGGCCATGGAAGAATTTGAACACGGGGATGAGGATTTTAACTTTCAGGCTTTGGGACCAGGACCCAATGCCAGTCATGGAGCAAACTATCCTGTTTTTATTCACATTAATCAAATTTAATTTTGATGGATGGCTTTTTCCCTCAGTTGACTTTTCTCTTCAGTGCTCAGCCCAAGTATTAGTTCAATCCCAGTGAAAATCCATCTCATTAAATCTGAGAATAGGCATCGATAGGCAGTGACTCTTCAATTCCCACCATTTCCACTCAATGGGCTTCCCTCCTTTGACGGGAGCAGGATATCCCTCCATGATTTTCTGTGTGTGTAGGGAATTCCAAATGAATTGCTGAGGTGAAAGGTCAGTGTTTCAATCAAAGCCTTGAGTTACTTATAAAGAGAAAGACTTGCATTTATATGACGCCTTTCACAACCATCAACTGTCTGAAAGCATTCTACAGCTAATGAAGTGCTTCTGAAGTGTGACCACTGCTGCAAGGTAGGAAACTGCATTGATGCCCCACTCCAGGGCACTTGTAGCAGCAGGCAATTGAGCACAGCAAGCTCCCATAAATTGTGATGTGATTACAATCATTTATTGTTGTGACGTGGATTGAGGGATACACATTGTCCAAGACGCCAGGGGAAAACTCCTCCGCTCTTCTTCAAAACTGTGGCACAGGATCTTTTACATCCACCCGAGAGGGAAGACGGAACCTCGGTTTAACAACTCGTCCAAATCAAAGCCCTCCCGACAGTGTGGCGTTCCCTCAGTACTGCATCGGAATGTGAGCCTCGATTTGTGTCCTCAGGCCCCTGGAGTGGGACGTGAACTCACCTTGTGACTCAGAAGAGCTAACAACTGGCCACGGCTAATCCAATTGGTCAATCCAACATGACAAACAAGATGGAAAGTCTTGTGGTCTGTTTTGGCACCTGCTGGCTATGCAATTTTGGAGTTTTATGGAAGTGTTTTTGCTGTTTCAGTGGTAGCTATTTACAATTCAATAGCAATACGAACCATAAAGGGTCATCGAATATTGTCAGTGAATAACATAAACCATCTATGCCTGGGGAAATGTTTGTAATTGATCAATTGTCCTCTTCAAGAAGTTACTTGGTGTAAAAAAAAAACACCCCCAGTGGCCTGGATTTTCTGCCTCTATGAGAGAAGGGTGAGCTCCAGTCCTTGGCAGTGTATGCGCCCCCGTTCATCAATGGCCTTCTGGCCTCAGGGCTAATCTAAGTACCAGAGCTGGTCCCACAGGCGTCACTGGGGAATCCTGAAGAAATGAGGCCAATGCTTGGCTTTGGCGGACCTAGGAGGAGGATTGCAGGTTGTCAGGGTGGAGGTAGTCAATCTCTGTGGCTTCCTTCAATTTTACAACCCTCTGAGATATATGCATTCCTTCAACTCTGACCTCTTGCACATCCCTGATTTTAAACGTCCTACCATTGATGGCCATGCCTTTAGCTGCCTGGACCCCAGTCTCTGGAATTCCCTCCCTACACAACTCCACCTCTTTCATCTTCTTTAAGACACCCTCTAAAACCAACTTCCTCAACCAAGTATTTGGTCATCTGCCCTTATATCTCCTTACGTAACTTGGTGCCAAATTAGTCACATAATGTTCCTAGAAGGCACCTCGGGATTTAACATCAAAGACACTATATAAATGCAAGTTGTTGTTGATATTGCACAAGACCTCCTGTTCTGTGTATGTTTCTGGGTCTCTTCTTCCCCTGAGGTGGCTGAGTCTAACAGGCTGTTTTCGCATCTAGGATTCAAACACCACCAAGAGAGGGGAGTGCTTCAGAGGAAGGGCTCTATCCCTTATTTGGATACCTTTTCAATATGCCCACCGGGATACAGGAAGGTTTAATGAATTATGCATGTTCTCGGTAACAGGAAGCGATGGTTGTGGCAGTGATATTGAGGGGTTTGGGTTACCCAGCAAGTGTCTGGAATATAACGGAGCACATCCTTGATCAGTTCCTCCCATCCCCATCCTCTTGCCCCCCTCCCATTCTCTGGTGGATACAACTTGGCCAATTTAGCCCTGTTCAGCCACTGTCGCATTCTAGAGACGAGAGTGCTGAATCTGATCTGGCACTCCAGTGCAGTGCTGAGGGAGTCAGAGGTGCAGTCTTTCTGATCAGACATTAAGCCAAGGCCTCACCAGCCCTGTCAAGTGGATGTAACAGGCTGCGTGGCACTATTTCGAGCAGGTGGGTTCTCCCTGGTGCCCCGGCCAATAGTTAACCCCTCAACCAATATCACTAAAACAGATTATCTGGTCATTTCTGTTTGTGGGATCTTGCTGTGTGAAAATTGGCGGCCATGTTTGCTAAATTACAACAGTGACTACTCTTCAAAAGCGCTTCAATGTCTGTAAACCATGTTGGGAAGCCCTGAGTTTGTGAAAGGCACTATAGAAATGCAAGTCTTTCATAGTATTGCCTCCACTAAAGTTGAGGGCATCATAACCAGATGACAGTACGTTCAACCCTGTCATTCCTGATCCACTTAGGATTGGATTTAGCAGCTTGAACAAGGCTTGAGATCAAGAAGATGACAAACATGGAACTGGGTCGAACAGGCGATTAGCATGTTGCTCTTTTACCTTGGGGAGTAGAATTGGATTCCAGCCCAGAATGATAGGTTGAAAGCATCCTGCTTATAACAGATGTAAGGATACTAAGGGAAATAATTAGGTACTAATTGATTTTTAATTGGCAATCTCAATCAAAGCAAGCCAGAGAGACCAGAGGGATGTGGGAATAGCAAGTACCATTCTGGGACAGGATAGAGTGTTCTCTTAAAGACACTGGAGATGTTAAGACACCTCACTGGAACAGAATAGGGTAATCTTTACTCTGCATCCAACACATGCAGTACTGGAATTAAGTGTGTGAAGCCTAGAGAAAGAATACAAATCCAGTCATGAGAGAATGAGAGGGAGATAAGACGGCAACAGTGAGGGAGACAGGTGACAACAATGAGCATAAGGTGTGTGAAAGGGGGACAGACAGTGTGAGAATATGTGTGAGAGATGGGCAGAAAGTGGGTATGTGTGCGTGAGTGAAAAATTGCAGGGAAAATTGTGGAAAGTGTAGGGGAGTGGGACTAATTGGATAACTCTTTCAAAGGACTGGCACAGGCATGGTGGGCTGAATGGCCTCCCTCTGTGCTGTATCAGGCTATGAGGAGCAGGAGCAGCACCCAGCGCCCATCACTGCCAGAACTATCAGAGAACAATTGATCCCGTGGAGTTTCACCTGAACCATCACTCCACTCCCCAGTACTCCAGCAATCATACTGTCCTTCTAGCTACCTCTTCACAACCACCAGTCACCTACCATTTTAATTCTCCACCCTGCTCTCTAACCTTTCTGTCCTTGGTCTGCTACAGTGTTCCAAAGAAGCTTGAGGAACAGCAGCTCATCTTTCAAGTGAGCACTTCATGGCCTTCTGGACTCGGCACTGTGTTCAACAAAAACAGAATTACCTGGAAAAACTCAGCAGGTCTGGCAGCATCGGCGGAGAAGAAAAGATTTGACGTTTCGAGTCCTCATGACCCTTTAGCAGAACTGGGTGAATCCAAGGAGAGGGGTGAAACATAAGCTGGTTTAATGTTGTTGGGTGGGGGGGGGGGGGGCGCGGTGGTGGGGGTGGGTGGGGGCAGGGGTTGGGTAGGGGGAGAGAAGTGGAGGGGGGTGGTGTGGTTGTAGGGACAAGCAAGCAGTGATAGGAGCAGATCATCAAAAGATGTCACAGACAAAAGAACAAAAGAACACAGAGGTGTTGAAGTTGGTGATATTATCTAAACGAATGTGCTAATTAAGAATGGATGGTAGGGCACTCAAGGTATAGCTCTAGTGGGGTGGGGGGGCATAAAAGATTTTTAAATAATGGAAATAGGTGGGAAAAGAAAAATCTATATAAATTATTGGAAAAAACAAAAGGAAGGGGGAAGAAACGGAAAAGGGGTGGGGATGGAGGAGGGTGTTCAAGATCTAAAGTTGTTGAATTCAGTATTCAGTCCGGAAGGCTGTAAAGTGCCTAGTCAGAAGATGAGGTGCTGTTCCTCCAGTTTGAGTTGGGCTTCACTGGAACAATGCAGCACTGGAGGAACAGCACCTCATCTTCCGACTAGGCACTTTACAGCCTTCCGGACTGAATATTGAATTCAACAACTTTAGATCTTGAACTCCCTCCTCCATCCCCAGCCCCTTTCTGTTTCTTCCCCCTTCCTTTTGTTTTTTCCAATAATTTATATAGATTTTTCTTTTCCCACCTATTTCCATTATTTAAAAATCTTTTATGCCCCCCACCCCCACTAGAGCTATACCTTGAGTGCCCTGCCATCCATTCTTAATTAGCACATTCGTTTAGATAATATCACCAACTTCAACACCTCTGTGTTCTTTTGTTCTTTTGTCTGTGACATCTTTTGATGATCTGCTCCTATTACTGCTTGCTTGTCCCTACAACCACACCGCCCCCCCCCCTCCACTTCTCTCCCCCCACCCAACCACTCCCCCCCCCCCCCCACAACATTAAACCAGCTTATATTTCACCCCTCTCCTTGGATTCACCCAGTTCTGCTGAAGGGTCATGAGGACTCGAAATGTCAACTCTTTTCTTCTCCGCTGATGCTGCCAGACCTGCTGAGTTTATCCAGGTAATTCTGTTTTTGTTTTGGATTTCCAGCATCCGCAGTTTTTTTGTTTTTATCTATTGTGTTCAACAATATTAGAGCATAACTCCTGCCCCATTTTGTCTCATGTTTGCTTGCCGGTTTGCTTCCCCTTTTCCCTCTCGGCTCTCTCCTATTTCCTTTACTTTGCGTTCAGACAGCAGCTACCCCGCCATTCACACCTCCTCTGGGCGCATCTTTTGTTCCTTGCTCCATTTGCCACTCCCTTTGACTTTGTACCACGAAACGTTTTGTCCTTTAATCTCTCCTGCCTTCCATCCCATTGCAGACTTTTCCCTTTAGTCCTTCTTCCCCGCCATTCACCCTTTTGCTTGCTCAAAACCTATTTCACTTCTAACTTCCGACGAGAGGTGATAAACCTGAAACGTCGCCCGGGATTTTCCGGCTCCAGAGTGGGAGGGAACGCACCCCCCCCCCCCGCCCCCCCAGAGACCTTTGACCTTTGGCGGGACTGGACGATCCCGGCAGTGGGTGGGGTCTGAAAACCCCACCCCTTAACTCCGCTTCTGCCCACAGAGGCTGCTCAGGTAACTCTAGCATTTTCTGTTTCCCTTCACAATTACCATCTGTTTGGTTTTTGCACTAGTCTCATGGGCATTTTGTCGCTTTCAATGAAAAAGATATTAACGTCAACACCAAATATAGACAAAAAAACATATTGGCTGCAAACTCACTTCATTACTGAGCGCCAGTCAACTTGCAGAATTAAGAATCATGTTTGTGAGAAACCTTTAGCCCCTCTCTTGTTTAGCTGTTCTAGTACTTTCATAGAGGATGCAGCTTGGGGGGAGTGATGTTGCTGGCGGGGATGCTTCCAATGGCAGGTGACCTCTGGAAGCTCTGGGCCTTGAGTGCCCAACTCTAGACTGTGGTATTCCACCACCGGTTGGATTCTAGACCGTGTCAGTCTCATGCCTGGCACTGACGAGTCCCCTGGCAGAGTGGACAGTGGCGGAAAGCAGGTGTGCCCCGTGAAGGGGGACAGCAGACGCCCGCTCCCAAGTGTCTGAGGCCACTCTGCTGGTCCTCCTCCCCCTCTGGGCAGGGGCAATGTGACCCTCTGCAAGACCCTGTCAATGGTGGGCCCCCAGAGCCAAGGGAGCAGCGGTGTGATCTTACATAGCAGTGAGCTTTCAGCAGACAGCTCCATTGCAGTGGTTCATGAAGCTGCCTACTGGCTGAAGGTTGACGGTGCTAAGCTCTGGCACAAGTTGGCGCTGAACTCCCCCACGCTCAGGACAATTGGCCACAAGCTCATTTGCCAGCGCTGCCAAGCATTTCCTAGTGAATGCCTGTCATGCTTTCTTCTTGGCCCTCAAAGTCAACATCCAATTCTTCTGCAGCAGGGACAGGTACAATCTCGTTCGTAGGGTTAAAGGGAGGAGAATGACCCCGTCAGAGTGTGTGCCTCCAATGGGCGCAGAGGACCCCCAAAGGAGGCCCTACCCCTCTTGCCCGACACCAGCTTGCCCAGTAAAAGCAGTTGGGTTACTCACCTCCTCAAACCACCTCTTCTTTCATCCCATTCACACTGCCCTCCCTCCTGCACACAAGTACCCGGTGATTCAATGCAGAAACTCTGTTCTCCTAGACTTCCCTTTAAAACACCTGTGGTGCCAGTCTCGGCTTTGATGCCCCATATTCTTGCTCATCCATTTTTGAGGCTATAAGGTTGGAGAGAGAGAGAGAGAGAGAGAGACAGAGAGGGGGAGAGGGAGAGATAAAACAGGCAAGAGTCAAAAGAGCAAAAGATTAGGTTGGCAGGGGAATTAACATGTCAAAGAGCGTGAGAGGGAACGGTGAATAGAGGAGACAGAGGTGGGAGGAAGGCAGAATAAAACAGAGTCAGCAAAGATAATTATCAGCATTAATGAATAATTAAACCATGTAATTTCTCTAATGAGTGAAAGAAAACCAGAATAGAACAGAGTGCTTAATACAATGATAAATGGAAACATTACATGAACAAACACAGGGGAATAAAGAAGAATAAAGAGAAATATACACTCTTACAAAGAAAATCAGGGAGTAACAGCTGTCACCATGAAGAAAGAGAGAGAGAGAGAGAGAGAGAGGATTAACTGGTTAATTGAATGAATATCGGGTAATGTAGTAAAGTAACTATGGGAGGAATTTTATCACCCCACTCCCCCCCTCCACCAGTGTGTTTGAAGGTTGTATCTAGCAAGTGGCATAGTGGTATTGTCACTGGTCTGATCATCCTGAGATATTGAGTAATGGTCTAAGGGCCTGGGTTCAAATCCCACTGCTGTAGATGGCAAAGCCTTTTTGCTATCATTTGATCTCAGGTTGAGGACAACTCTGGCAAACTCTGCATTCATTGCCGATCACCACACTGAGTGCTAGGAGCTACTGAACAGTTCATGGGTCAGTTTTCACCTTCACAAATCAGTTCTTGTTCTAATGTTAAGACCCACACGAGTAATCCGAGTGCTTTGTTTTTTATTCATTCGCAGGGTGTGGACGTTGCCGTCAGGGCCACCATCTCTCATTTCACGGTGTGGGGTTGTGGGAAGGCAGGGGACCGGGGGAGGAGCATCGGCAGTAAGGGCAGGAGGTCGATCTCAGCACCCCACCCCACCCCAACTTCCCAATGCCAGGTCCCTCGGTCAGGTTCTGAGTGCCTTTGAACAAGACCCGCAAACCACCCCCCCCCACCACTGCCACCCCCGGGAGCCCACCAGCAACCTGCCTGATGTTGGGTTGCTCCAGTTTCAATTGGCAGAGAGGCAGGAAAGCCATCCACAGGCCTTCCTGCCACTGACTTAATTAGGGCGGAGTCAGGAAGTTGGCAGGTCCCCACCCAATACCCTCCTGCCTACTTAAATACCGCCTTCTGCCAATCTCACCACAGGGAAGGGCATTTAAAATCCATCTTTGCCCTCCTATTTGATGATATTGTAACTCTTTCGAGCACAAACCCATTTCCATCTGTTTCAGATGAAGTTGCATTGTTTCATAGTTTGCCATTGTGAGATTTGAACTCTTGATCTTGGGTTTACAAACCCAGTACCATAACCACTTGGCTATTTAGGCCAAGCCCCTCCTATTTGATGGCGGCTGGAGTCAGTAAGGCTGTAATTGACCGTGATGGCACACTGGATTCAACCAAGGTGACTTCCCCATTATCACATTATTTGTTTTTTATTCATTCATGGGATGTAGGCGTCACTGGGCTATTTATTGCCCATCCCTAATTGCCCTTGAGAAGGCGGTGGTGAGCTGCCTTCTTGAACCGCTGCAGTCCTTGTGGTGTAGCTACTCCCGCAGTGCGGTTGGAAAGGGAGTTCCAGGATTTTTGCCCTCAGCCTCCCATCGCCACTCACTCTGTGCCCAAGTCAGGGCTAAAGGCAAAGTACGAACACAATTCAGATCATCCTCCCTGACTCGAGCTCTGTTGCTGTCCTTTCTCCTCTCACAGAGGAACACAGCAACAGGAGTAGGTCATTCATTCCCTCGAAACTCTATATACAGGTGCCAACCTGCTGAGCATTTTTAGATTTCTGGCAGCTGCAACATAGTCCAACTACGTGTTTGGCCCTTTAATTTTGATCCTCCAACACTCCAAACTAAACATGATGGGTGGTTACTGCTCTTTGAAAGAGAGAGGCATGCCATTTTTTTTATCTGTCCAGTTGTAGCCAGAGAATCACCTGAAATGGCTTCCAGTTACCTCTGGAGTTATCCTAGGCTCCTCCCTGTCACTCATCCACACCATTCCCCTCAGCGGTATCTGTCATTATGTTTTTATTCGTTCATGGGATGTGGGCTTCGCTGGCTAGCATTTATTGCCCTTGCTCAGAGGCCATTTAAGAGTCAACCACCAGTAAGGGTGGCAGATTTCCTTCCCTAAGAGGCATTAGTGAACCAGATGGGCTTTTGCAAAAATTGAGATTTTTATTGAATTCAAATTCCACCATCTATAGTGGTGGGATTTGAACCCAGATCCTTAGAGGATTACCCTAAATCTCAGGATGACCAGTCCAGTGACAATACCCCTATACCACTTGCTTGACACAACACACAGCTGCAATTATGAGAGTGTGTGGATGGCTCGCCCATATGTACCCCCACCTCCCACCTCCCGGAAGGAGAGTCAGCTTGAAGCAGACTCGCTCCGAGCCAGTGCGGTCCGCAGCCATCACACACTGCGGCTGGGCTAAGCTGTCTCACAGTGGGACTTTCACTCCTCACTGGGGAGGAGGTCCTGCCTCGGGGAGGTGCCGGCCGATCGGATTGGCCGGCAGCTCCAGCTGCCCCGACAGCGCCAAGAGCTCGGCAGTGGGCACTGCCGGGACTGCAACCAGTCCCAAGGCGAAGGCCCAGTGGATCCCGGGGTGAGCTAAGTCCAGGGTGTTGGGAGCGGAGGATTTGGCCAGCTTAGCGAGGACGGCAGGGGGTTTGAGGGTGGTGGCTTTTGGAGAGTAGATGGGTCGGAAAAAAGTGGGAGTACTATCTTATGGGGGGCTGCTCCCTCCCCCCGATGCATAAAGGGTACATCCTGAAGATAGAACCCCCTCTCCTTCCGGCCCTTTTAAAATCATTTTCACTCCGGCTTGACTACCCACGCCAACCATATGATGGCATGGGAAGCATATTATCAGGATCAATTGGCCTGTTGATCCTTGATTATTTATTTACATATAGCAGGGGGGCTGCCGATATTTGCGCCTATGGGGGTGAACTTGGGGGTGGGTGGGAAGGTGGTGGGCTGGGCACCCGCTCTATTTTACGGGCCCCACCCCCCTGAAAATACGCCCGGCGGGCATATGTAAAATCCAGCCTCTTTTTTTAAACGTATGCTAATGCCACCCAACTCTGCCTCACCATCACTTCCCACAACCTCTCTGTAGAGTAAAGGGTTAACATGAGAAGCACGTGATACTGATGTAACTATGATGTAATAACACATGACTAAGTAATAGAGATCTGGAGGGAGGAGAAGTTCCCATAGAATTGTAAATGAATGATAATGGTTTTAACAGACTAGAATCTTGAGTAGATTACTTTGGGAAAGTAGACAAATCCCAAAGGACCCCATGTAGACCCTGAACACATGACAAAACACCATCCACTCTGCCTGTCTCATTCCTGTCTGACACCCAGTATTGGATGAGCAGAAACTTGCTCTAACTGAATACTAGGAAGACTGAAGCCAATGTACCTGATCCCCAGCACAAACTCAGCTGCTCAGCTACAGATTCCATCCTGTTCACTGGCAACTGTCTGAGGCTGATCAAAACTGTTCCTAACCTTAGAACCATGTTTGACCCTGAGATATGTTTCCAGCCATACATGGGTTTCATCACCAAGGCTGCCTACTGCCACCCCTTATGACATCGCCTGACTTCACTCCTGCCTCAGCTGCCCCTTATCCATGCATTTGTTACGTCCCGACTTGACCATGCCAAAGCTCTCCTGGCCAGTCTTCAATCTTCTTGAGCTCATCCAAAACTCTATTGCCCATATCCTAACTTGCACCATATTCTATTCACCCATTAGCCCTGTGCTAGCTGACCTACCTTGGCTCACGGTCCAGTGAAGCCTCGATATTAAAGTTCTCATTCTTGTTTTCAAATTGGTCCCTAGCCTCTCCCCTCTCTACCTCTGTAATCTGCTCCAGCCCTACAAGCCTCTGAGGTCTCTGTATTCTTCCAAACGTGGCCTTTTGCACATCCCTCATTTTAATCACTCCACCATTGGCAGCCATGTCTTAACCTACCTGGGCCCTAAACTCTGGAATTTCCTCCCTAAACCTCTGCATTTCGTACCTCTCTCTCTCCTGGGACATTCCTTAAAACCTACCTCTTTGAACAAGCTTTTTATCATCTGACCTAATATCCCCTTATGGGGCTCGGTGGCAAATTTTGTTTGCTGATCACTCTTGTGAACAGTTTTACTAGATTAAATGTGCTTTTTCATGCAAGCTTTTCTTAAAAAAAGTTTGTATTCCCTACTAAAGAATGTTCAAGATGAAGTTATTCCCATTAGTTATTTTGCTTTTGATTAGGGACTCATTTTTGTTCTTGACAATTTCCAGCCTCAAAATTGAGAGTGTCCATATTCTCCGACTAAGAATATAACCAGTCGAATTGTGGTTCAAACCAGAACGGCTGTACGTTTACGAAAAAATAATTAAAAATAGCAGTGAACAACTAATATTTGAAGAGGGGAGAAATGGAATTCAAACAATGTTGAAAAGTTGAAAAAGGTGGAGCTGGAGAGTCCCAGGACTATTTTCCCCCTTCAGTTTTCCTGCAATCTCTCTTTCAGCTTTTTGATTAGGCGATGTAGGCTACAGCTATCAGAATGCTAGGAGCATTCTGTGATTGTTCTCAAATAGGTCAGTTAGCTCAAGTGTGATGTAGGAATGATGTCAAGTGTGCTGGTTCAATCCCTCTAGGAGTTCATTTAGGGCTGAGAGGAGGAGAAATTACTTCAATCAAATGCTTGTGAACTTTTAAACTTCTTTATCCCAGAGGGTTCCACATGCCCCATCGTTGAATACATTTAAGGCTGGGATTGACAGATTTTTGGCCTCTCAGGGAATTCAGGGATATGGGGAGCAGGCAGGAAGTGGAGTTGAAGCCCAAGATCAGCCATGATTGTCAGAGCAGGCTCGATAGGTCGTATGGTCTACTCCTGCTCCTATTTCTTATCTTGCTGTGTTCATGAAGGCATGCCTCCTCAGCATGGCCCACACTTGTGGAAGGATGCCCCCCCAATTATCTCTCTCTAGCTAAGAGAACCTACTATCCTTTATGGACTATGGCTAAGTAATGTCCTTTCAAATAGGAACGTTGGCCGGGACATTGGGAAAACCCCCTGCTCGTCTTTGGGTTAGAAACTTAGCCGGGGGACAGTAGATCCCCCTATTGTTCTTCAAATGCAGCTACTGGACCTGACAAACTGAGACCCTGGTTTAACATCTCACCCAGTGAAGAGAACAACTGATCTTGCAATGGAATGTTGGCCTAATCCACAGGTGGCCTCAAGTCCAGAATCGCTACCAACTGAGCCAAACTGACATTAAATTGAGATTAGAGATGGGTATTTGCGTTTGCATTCACCAAAGCTAAAATTGCTGGATCTTTTAAACAAAATAGCACATTCACTCCATTGCCATGGCAACATGGTGCTTTCATAACTTGGAAATAAAATGCAGTAAATGTGAAGAAGATGGGAATAAAAGAATATTTTATCCTTTGAAATGGCAACAGAATTAATTTCTGGAAATGACAGCCTGTGATTGAAACAATTTCTCGTATTTACACACTTCAGAATCTAAGGCTCCAGTACAAATGAACAGATTTTGCATTTGATGGTGCTGCAATTTTAACAGTTTGAATGCTGAAAAGCCCTTTTATGAAGTGGAAAAATAACTCACAGACAAAATAAATTCCTGTAAGTTTATAATTCACTAAAGAAATCTTCCTTTATCCATGACAGCTAAGTAATATGTAAAATAGTTATGTCTGTGCGTGTGCCCAGTCAATTTTTTATCATTATAAATTTCTGTCCACATTTATAATCTCCTTCCAATTGAAATGCTGTCATGCCACCACTGATGGGAAGGTGTAATTGCAGTGTTTACATGGGCAATTTCCATTATAAATATGTACATAGAAATAGAGTCGCTTGAGTGCAGAAGGAGGTCATTTGACTCATTGCTATATGAAATATGTGTTGGAGAATACAAAAATAAAGACAGAATGTGTGATCTCAAAGTGAGATTACATGGCTCACTTGTTAACTGCTCTCCAACTCTGTTTCATCTGAAAACGATACAAGATTTCGAATCTTCACATGGAATGTGGGTAGAGATTTACCTATCATTAAAAGTAGCAACAGAAGTTAACAAGGCTATAAAAATGGCAAACAATGCATTTCCAAAGGAATGGAACTGAAAAATTGAGTTAAACTTGTAAAGAACCTTGGTTAGACTGCACTTAACGTGCACATTTCTGGTCTCCACATTACAGAAAGGATTTAAAAAATTAATATAACACCTGAGATATCAATTTTAAAATTCTCACCATTGTTTTCAGATCCCTCCAGGGTCTTGCACCTCCTTATCTCCGTAACCTCCTGCAGCCCCACAACCCTCCACGATATCTTCATTCCTCTAATTTTGGTCCCTTGTGCTTTCCTGATTTTAACCCCTCCACCACCGGCGGCCATGCCTTCAGCTGCTCTAAAACCTCTCAGCCTCTCTTTCCTCCTTTGAGATAATTAAAACACAACTCTTTAGTTCAGGTAGTGGATGTAAAACATTTCGAATTATTCAAGAGGCAGTAGCACGATGTGGTAGTTGGCCAATGTATATGTTTCTGAATGGGCTTTCCTGATCCATGTGTTGTAAATTTGTGCTGCCTTCCAGGTTTCTGATATGAGTCATTCTCGTTTGGAAATGAGGGGAATTTAGACTTTGATACTGGTACAAATCGCATCCATTAGTAATGAAAGCTGTTGCTTGCAAAATAACATTCTGCATATTTAACATTAATCAGATTTTTGACAGTTTTTTTTTTAACTTTACAAGGGAACAGCCTGTGTTTCAAAAACAGGAAAATGCTGGAAAAACTCAGCAGGTCTGACAGCATCTGTGGAGAGAAAAACAGAGCTAACGTTTCAGGTGTGTATGACTCTTCTTCAGAGCTAATGAGAAATAAAAATGTGATGAAATATATATTGTTTAAGGGAGGTGGAGCAGGTGAAGCTGGATAGAAGGCCAGTGATAGGTGGAGGCAAAGGAGAGATTGACAAAGATGTCATGAACAAAAGAACAAAGGGAGTGTTAATAGTAGTGGAAAGGGCTAAAGGATGTGCTGATAGTGGCGTTAATGTAAGAAAGCAGAATGTGATAATAGCAGGATAAGGGTAAGCACTCTGAAAAGTACAACATGAACAAGAGACAGATGGCCATTGTGAAGGTGGGGTAGGGGGGTAGGGGACAGTGGTGGGGAAAAAAGGTCGAAAATAGGATAAAAGGTGGGGATAAAACAAAGAATAAATGAATAAAAATGAAAATAAATAATAATAAAAATAAGTGGATAAAAAATAAAAAAAAACATTAAAAAATTAAAATTAATATTGAAAAAAATGGGTAAAAAAGGGGAGAGGATAGAGGAGAGAGTTCATGGTCTGAAGTTGCTGAACTCAATATTCAGTCCGGAAGGCTGTAAAGTGCCTAGTCGGAAGATGAGGTGCTGTTCCTCCAGTTTGCGCTGAGCTTCACTGGAACATTGCAACAGGCCAAGGACGGACATGTGGGCATGAGAGCAGGGTGGTGTGTTGAAATGGCAAGCGACAGGGAGGTCTGGGTCATGCTTGTGGACAGACCGAAGGTGTTCCTAGAACCATACCCGGGATTCTGGACTGCCTCCAATGCCAGTACATCTTTCCTTAGATAAGGGGACCAGAACAGTTCACATTATTCCAGGTGTGGTCTAACTAGTGCTTTGTGGAGTTTTAGCAAGACTTCCCTATTTTTATACTCAATTCCCTTTGAAATAAAGGCCAATATTCTATCTGCCTTCCCTATTACCTGCTGAAATTGTACGTTAGCCTTCTGGGATTCATGCAAGAGGACCCCCCAAATCCCTCGGTGCTGCGGCTCTCTGCAATCTTTCTCCATGTAAATAATGTTCAGCTCCTCTATTCTTCCTGCCAAAGTGCATAAACTCATATTTTCCCACATTATATTCCATTTGCCAAGTTTTTGCCCGCTCACTTAACCTGCCTATATCCCCCTGTAGACTCTTTGTGCCATCCTTACCAACCTCACCACCTTCCTATCTATCTTTGTGTCAGATGCAAGTTTGGTGATAGTATATTGACTTCCCTCATCCAAGTCATTAATATATATTTGTAAATAATTGTGATCCCTGTGACATTCCACATGGTACAGGTTGGCATCCTGAAAATGCCCCCCTTCTTCCAGCTCTCTGTCTTCTATTAGTTAGCCAATCCTCTATTCATGATAATAAACTACCCCCAACACCATGGGCTCTTAGCTTATTAAGTAGCCTTATGTGCAGTACCTTATCGAATGCCTTTTGGAAATCCAAATATATTGCATCTACTGGTTCCCCTTTATCTATCCTGCTTGTTACCTCCCCATGATTTCCCCTCCATTGAAGCCATGCTGACTCTGCTTGTTCATATTATGCATTTCCAAATGCTCTGCTATTACATCCTTTGTAATATGGATGTTAAGCTAACTGGCCTATAGTTACCTGTTTTTTGTCTCCTCCCTTTTAAATAAGGGTGTTAAAATTGGCAGTTTTCAATCCTCTGGGACTTTTCCAGAATCCCAGATTCTTGAAAGGGTTCTTGGAAGATTACTACCAGTGCGTCCATTATCTCTGAGTCTTCCTTTAATATCTTAGGATGCAACCCATCAGGTCCAGGGGACTTATCGGCCTTTAACCCCATCAGTTTTCCTAATACTTTTTCTCTAGCAATAGTTATTGTATTTATTTCCTCCCCGCCTTTTGCCCCTTGATTATTTATATTTTTGGAATGCTATTGGTGTCCTCTACCGTGAAGGCTGATGCAAAGTATTTATCCAACTCCTCTGCCATTTCCTGGTTCCCCATTATTATTTCCCCAGCCTCATTCTCTAAGAGGCCTATGTTCACTTTGGCCTCTCTCTTCCTTTTTGTATATTTAAAGAAGCTGTTACTGACCATTTTTATATTACTTGCTGGTTTACCCTCAAAGCTGCCATGGCATACAAGGCTGTGGGCCTTGTGCTGGAAAATGGGACTAGAATAGTTAGGTACTTGTTTGACTGGCGCAGACTCGATGGGCCAAAGGGCCTTTTTTGTGCTGTAGACCTCTATGACTCTATGAGTTTATTTTCTTCCTCTTTATTGTTTCTTGGTCATCCTTTGTTGGTTTTTAAAACTTTCCCAATCCTTTGGGTTACCACTAATTTTTGCCCCATTGTACATTTTTTCATTCAATTTGATACTATCCTGAACTTCCTTAATTAACCATGGTTTGTTTACCCACTTCCTAGTATCCTTCTTCCTCACTGGGATATATCTTTGTTGTGAGTCATAAACTATTTTCTTAAACCTCTGCCATTGTTCATCAACTGTCTTTTTTGCTAAACTCCTTTCCCCAGTCCACTACAACCAACTCTGCCCTCGTTCCATTGTAATTACCCTTATTTAAGGTTAGCACAGTTGTTTCTGATGCAAGTTTATCTCACTCAAACTGAATGCTAAATTCTACCATGTTATGGTCACTGTTTCCTAGGGGATCTTTTACTCTGGGATCATTTATTAAACCTGCTTCATTACACATTACCAGATCCAAAATAGCCTGATCCCTGGTTGGATTCACAACATATTGTTCTAGGAAACTGTCCCAAACACACTCTATGAATTCTTGCTCGTGTCTACCTCTGCCAGTTTGATTTTCCCAATCTACATGAAGATTAAAGTCACCCATGATTAACGTACTGCCTTTTTCCGTGCCCTCATTATCTCCTGACTTATTCTCTGCCCTACTGTTAGGGGGCCTTTAGACTACTCCCACCACTGGCTTCTTCCCCTTGTTATTTCTTCCCCTTGTTAATTCTCCCTTTCAGGGGGCTTTCACTGAGTGTACCCCATGTATGTGCACACTTCAGCCGCTCGTGCCCCTCCCTCCCCCAACCCGTCAGCGCTGAGGCTCTGAGTGCGCTTTTCACGCTGCTGGCTGTCAGTTGGCCAGCCAGTGTGAAATCGGGGCCCAGCCGCAGGTGGCTGTCAGTTTCATGGCTGCTCCTGGGTCCATCTGCTACACCAGCCCAACTGACAAGGTAAAAATCCTGCCCCCCCCCCTTAGGAGACAAAAACTGCTGTGGTCTGTACAGAATCAGAAAGACATCCTGACTTATACTCTGAAAATTCATAACATATTATTTGCTTTGTTGATTGCTGCTACGTTGTGACTGACCTCAAGTCTACAAACACTGAAAGATAGCTTTCACAGCACTGCAAGTTATAGTTTAGAAAATTAAACATGTCCAACCATATCTCCTCCATTTCTAGAATGGCTGGCTTTTGCTTTTTAAGCTGCATTGACAGGAGTATCAAGTATGCAATTAATTATTTATGTCACCAGGCATTCTGAGATCCAGTCAAAGAAATAGCTTTAGCAGTTGATACCCAACCCCTGCTCCAGGAGTCAATGTTGACTCTCTCCCTGCAGCACTGAGGGATTGCTGCACTGTCAGAGGTGCTGTCTTTCAAATAAGGCATTAAACTGAGGCACTATCTACCCCCTCAGGTGCATATAAATTATAAAAGATCCCATGGTACCATTTTGAAAATTCTAAAACATTTTTTTTATTCATTTATAGGATATGGGTGTTGCTGGCAAAGTTGCCCATTCCTAATTGTCCTCGGTGAGCTGCCTCCTTGAACCACTGCAGTCCCTTTGTAGTTGGGGCATCAACCCCATACTCTGCTGCCCATGTCCAAACTCACATGAAGTCCCATTCACCTATCGGCTCTGCGCTCGCTGACTTACATTGGCAGCTGGTCAGAGAAACTCATCAATTTTAAAAATCTCATCCTTGCTTTCAAACTCCTCCATGGCCTCACACCTCCCTATCTCTGTAACCTCCTCCAGCCCCACAACCCTCCAGGCTACCTGTGCTCCTCTAATGTTGACCTCTTGTGCATTCCTGATTTTAATCACTCCACAACTGGTGGCCATGCCTTCAGCTGCCTGGGCCCCAAACCTCTCAGCCTCGCTAACTCTCTTTCCTCCAAAAGATAATTAAAACCTAATTCTTTCATCATTTCTCTCCTAGAGGCTTGGTTTCAAAATTTAAGTGCCCTTGGGAAGTTTTACTACACTAAAGGTGCTTTATAAATGCTTGTGTTGTTGTGTAATAAACCTAGATGTGAGGTGAGGAAGATCCCCAGCTGTGGAGACTTTTCCCTTGCAGGTATGCTATAATTATCATAGGCAGTTTCTCAAGTAACCCATATGCTGTATCTTCAAATAGCGTTTGGGATCGTGGGGGAAGAAACGATTCAGGTGCCTCAGAACAGAATGAATTCAGTTACCTTTCACCCAAGCCTAACTGTGGTTGTCTCTCTGCAACTAAATGAAAGGAGTGATTGGCTCCATCCAGCCTTGCTGGCAAGAAGCTGAAGGGCAATCAGAACTGGCCTTCATTCTCATCCTTTCATCGTGCAGCTGACCCCTGAGTCACACGAGACAGCAGACAAGTCTGCCCATTACTGCCTAATTAAAGTGGAAACAGGATAAGCAGCCACAGATCTGAATCCATATTTCTCCAACCTGCTGGCTGCTGACCATGTAAGACACAGCTGCCTTCAGCTGCCCTGCACCTAAATTTGGGATTTTTTCCACCTCTCTCTTCTGCTTAAAAATCTAACCTTTCGACCAAGCTTTTTATCACCTGTCCTCATACCACCCCAACCCGCCACCCACCCCCCCCCACCCCAAAATCCCTGGTGTAGTTCGCTGTCAAATTTTGCCCTCTTTACGCCCCTGTGAAAAGCTTTGGGACATTTAACGGACATTGAAAGCGTTAAAGAGAGCCAATGTGGTTCTGCTGAAGGGTCATGAGGACTCGAAACATCAACTTTGCTCTTCTCCGCCGATGCTGCCAGACCTGCTGAGTTTTTCCAAGTAATTCTGTTTTTGTTTTGGATTTGTATAGGGTAGGTCAGGTGATGAATCAGATTGAACTTTTTGAAGAGGCGACCAAAGTAATGGGCAGGGTAATGTCTATAAATGTTATTATACGGACTTCCAAAAGGCATATGATAAAGTTCCCTGATAAGAGATTGCTCAGTAAAATTGAAACTCATGGAATTGAAGGCAGATTTTTGATATGTAAGGAAATTGGCTGAGTGGAAGTAGACAGAGGGTAGGGATAATGGAAAAGTAACCCAGTTGCATGATGTAATTAGTGCTGCCCAGCAAGGAATTGTACTAGGGGCTCTGCTAATTACACATTTATTAGTGACTTAGATGATGGGATAGAAAGCTACATATCCAAATTTGTTGATGGCATAAAGATAGGCAGCATTGTAAATGGAGTAGATGGAAAGGTAAAATTACAAAAACATATTGATGGTTGAAATGAAAGTGCAAAAACTATGGCAAATGGATTTCAATATGGACGAATGTGAGGTCATACTCACATTCTGACCTAAAAATGACAGAATGGACCAGTGAAAAGTTAGAAACATTGAAGTCCAAAGAGTCCACAGCAGATTGTGAAGATATCTTAAAGAAGGACAGAAAATAATCAGAAAGGCTCATGGAATTCTGGCCTTTGCATCTAGAGGACCAGAGTACAAGGGGGTAGGAGTGATGTTGCAGCTATACAAAGCCCTGGTTAGACCACACCTAGAGTTAGTGCGAGCAGTCCTGGCACCACACCTTAGGAAAGATACATTGGCCTCAGAAGGAGTGCAATGTAGATTTACTAGAATGATATACCTGAACTCCAAGGGTAAATTACGACGAGAGATCCCACAAAGTATGTTTGTATTCCCTGGAATTTAGAAGGCTGAGGGGCAATTTGGTTGAAGTTTTCAAGATATTAAGGGAAACATTTAGATAGAGAGAAACTACTTCCGTTGGTTGAGAAGTCCAAGACTAAGGGGCATAGGCTAAAAATTAGAGCCAGACCCTTATGGAGTGAAATTAGGAAACACTTCTATACACAATGGGTGGTATATGTTTGGAATTCACTTTTGCAAATGGCAATTGATGCTTGATCAATTGCTCATTCTAAAACTGAGATCGAGGTAGAAGATCAGCCAAAGATATCAAAGAAAATGGAGCAAAGGTGGGTTTATGGAGTCGGGTTACAGATCAGCCATGATCTTGTTGAATGGCGGAATAGTCTCAAGGGGCTGAATGACCTCCGCCTGTTCCTATGTTCCTATTTATAGAAATGTAAGTCTCTTGTTATACTCTGGTTCTCAAAAGAGGAGACAAGTCAGAGGAACTTCCATTCAACGCAAATCAATTGGGAAACAGGAACATTGGTTACAGAAAACTCTGGGCAAATTAAATTTGAAAACAAAAAATATCTACAACATGCTGCTAGTCTATGAACAAACAATGACAGGAAGACACTCAGTGGGGGAGGAGTGGTAAATGACAATCACTAAGTTAACAGCCATTGGGATTCCAAGAACAACTTGCAGCTTGAATAATGTAAACATTTTATTTCTTTTGAATCTTTTCAAGATTTTCGCAATTGTCGCACTGCTGTTTGCATAAACATAAGAGCATAAGAAATAAAAATAGAAAAGACTGCACATACCCAGCAGGCCTCGCAGCACCCAGAGAGAGAAACAGAGTTAACGGGTTGGACTGTTGGCTGCAGTCAGCCAATTCTGCTGAGCTTTGCCTGGGGTTTGGGAGATTGGGGGTTGAGGATAAGTCTGATCAGCTGCCTTATTTTTATTCATTCTTGGACTTTGAGCATCACTGGCTGGGCCCAGCATTTATTGCCCATCCCTAACTGCCCTTGAGAAGGTGGTGGGTGAGCTGCCTGCTTGAACCGCTGTGGCCCATGTGGTGTAGGTACATCTACAGCGCTGTTAGTGAGGGAGTTCCAGGATTTTTACCCAGCGACAGTGAAGGAACGGCCGATATATTTCCATGTAGGGATGGTGAGTGATTTGGAGGGGGAACGTCCCAGATGGTGGTGCTCCCAATCTATCTGCTGCCCTTGTCCTTCTAGATGGTAGCAGTCGTGGGTTTGGGAGGTGCTGCCTAAGGAGCCTTGCTGTGACCACAGGCAGGCGAGGTAGCCAATCAGGCTCATCACAGCCTAATTGAGGCCAATTAAATGACGCCAACTGGAATTCCCCAATCGTTTTCCAGTTTCCCAATGCGATGGGGGCAGTTTAACTGTCTGGAAGTGGGCACCCGACAGCAGGCTGGGGTGCCAGTGCTCCAGTGAGGCTTAGAGGCCCCTATCTGCCTGCTTGGGTGCTGAGGTAGCATCATGTTGCCCTATAAAGGGGCTTCCCCACTAACCCTCTCCCGCCACAAACCCCCACCCAGTGCAGCTCCAACAACACTCAAGAAGCCTGACTCCATCCAGGACAAAGCAGCCCACACTTGATTGGCACCCCATCCACCACCTTAAGCATTCATTCCCTCCACCATTGGCGCACAGTGACAGCAGTCCAAGATACACTTGTATCTATCAGGAAAGATTGGATAGGCTGGGGTCGTTTTCCTTAGAATAGAGGAGGCTAAAAAGTGACCCAACTGATGTGTGCAAAATTATGAGGAGCCTAGACATGGTAGACAGGAAACTCTTGTTTCCCCCTAGCTGAGGGGTCAATTACCATGGGGAATAGATTTAAGATGATTAGTAGAAAGATTGGAGGTGGCACGAGGAAAAACATTTGGTGGGCACCTGGAATTCACGGCCTAACTTGCTGGTTGAGGCTGAAATGCTCAACTCATTTAAAAGGTACCTGGATCTGCACCTAAAGTGCTGTAACCTGCAAGGCTACAGACCAGATGCTAGAAAGTGGGATTAAAATGAGCGGCTAGTTTCTTTGTCATCTTTTTCTGGCTGGCACAGACATGATGGGCCGAATGGCCTCTTTCTGCACCGTATCTTTTCTACAGTTCTATGGCAAGCAGGCCGAGGCTCTTTCGACAGCACCTTCCAAACACACGACCCCTTACCGCCTAGCAGGGCGAAGGCAGTAGATACAATGGGAACACCGTCGCCTGCAGGTTCCCCTCCAAGCAATTAGGGATGGGCAATAAATGCTGGCTTGGCCGGCAATGCCCACACCCCATGAACTAACTAAATAAATGGGGTCCGGTCGCAATGAGGTGGAGTTTCCATGGAGAAGTAAGGTGCTTTAAAAATTAAGGCAGTCTCATATTAAGGAAATGAATGCCTGATGGATTCATAAGTAATTCCTATGTTATTTTAACAGAGACATTAACCCATTTAAACTATTCAAAAGTGCTCTAGGCTTCAGGCATCGCCCAGTCCCACTGTAACTCTGGTGGCAGTGTACAGATGCCATGGCGAATAATCTAAGTCCTAGATACATTAGCCCCTGCCTTCAATTAGAGTGTTTGGGTGGGGTAAAGGAAGGGAGAAACCTCCCTGTGTTGGAACTTTTACCCGCCAGAAATCCCCTGCCCATCAAGAGAGAGGGTGGGGAGGTGGGGGTTGGGGTATCTCTCCATGCTGTAAGTTTGGAGGCTGATGCTCCAAGTGAGAGGAGGTGTACTGGCCGCCCAAATGGATCTGCACCATCTCAGGATAAAGAGTCAGAGAGCTAGACTCCCAACCATTATAACTCTCATTATCATTGTAAGTACTGTTTTCTTTTCTGACCGCAGCCCACTGGAGGCCATTTTTGAGGGGATTCAACCCACCATCGCCCACTGCAAACAGATAGGGATACTGAATTTTACAGCAAGCGTGGGCTAGGTGAGTAACTGAGACACCCCTGGAGCAGGCTGGCCCATCTCCTTGCTCTCTGCACAGTCTATTCAGGTAGAGCCAGTGCTGAAGGACACTTCTAGACACAAGCCCAACACACTGGGCGGAATCGACCCAGATTTGCACTAAGTGTGGTAGCTGCAACGGCTACTTCTCACCCCCCCGTGTTAATTATGCATTCCCGGGAAATACGTCCCGTCCATGGTGGGTGAGCTCTCATTCGCCCACTGCACCATCACCCCACTGCTTCATCAGGCTGGGTGCCACATTTAAAGTGCAGCCGCACGCACACCTCTCAGTGCTTCCAGCCCAGGACTGCTGCACAGAAGACAGGATGGCTCCAAAAGGCAAGAAGACTGCAGACCCCAGGTTCAATGACATGTCCCTCAAGCGCCTATTGGATGCAGAGGAGGCTCCCATGATGTCCCCTACCCCCGCTCTGGCCGTAGTTTGGGCAGCTACATCAATCCAGCATGGGAGGAGATGGCAGTGGTGGTCAGCACCAACACCCTGCCAAAGAGGACAGCCACCCAGTGCTGAAAGAGGATGAATGATCTCCTCCATTCTGCTAGGGTAAGGTAAGTCACTCTTCTCATCACTCTCAACTCACACACTCACAAACCCATCACACATTCACAGGGACCTCACTCACTGCCAGTTCAAGGGACATCACTATTCACTCTCTCACATATACCTTCATTGTCCTCATCCCATCCATGGGACCACTCACCACCCACACATGCCAGGCATACTTATCATCTGGCCTGACTGGCATTCTGCTTACACTCTCTCCATTTCTATTCATGCAGAACAAGCTGGCACACACAAGAGAGAGAGGTCGTAGACCGGAGGAGGAATGCCTGAAATCAAGGTCCTCACGGACTTTGAAAACAGAGCCATCCAGCTGGCCAGAGACAATCTGGACCAGTCCTGTGCTGACAGTGAGATCAGTGCTGCTCTACCAAGTGAGGGTCCAGCAGTGCAACATCCATCAAACAACCATGCCATGAGTGGTGTGTCCTCTTTCACAGATCACTGCCATGCACTAATTATCTCCCCTTGCTTCCTCAGGCACATCTGGGAAACAGCCAAGAGAGTCCATGACCCAGGGCCTCCAGTCAAACCCTGAGGGAAGCTCAGAAGAGGAATCCTCTGAAACCCGCCCTGAAGTCCTATCACAGCGTCACCCACACCCTCCACCAGCACAGAGACACACACCTCGGGTGGAACCTAGCTTTGGAGTAGCCTCAGGATCACAATCTGGTGAGCACAGTGCAATGCCTGATCCACAGCAGGCGGCAGCAGGGACTTCCCAGGTGTCCGGCGCTCGAAGGGCTGCTGGAGGCCAGATATTTGCTGAGTCTGAGTCAGATGACGATCCTCTGGACTCGGTCATACCTCAGTTGCTGGAGCTGTAAAGGCAAGCTCGGGAACATCAGGAAGGGATGTCCGCTGCACTCCTCAGATTGCAAAGCACGATGGACGAGTCCATCTGTCTTCAGGCTGAGGAGATAGCGCCAGCATGCCAATGCACTGAGGTCAACACTGGCAGGTTGGCAGCTGCAATAGAGCCTAGGTCCAGGACGTTGTCCCTGCCCAGCAGCATGGACTGAACTCTATCACCGACATCATAGTTGGCCTCCAACAATGTCAATGCGAGAGGGGTGTGGGGCAGCCCAATCTCACTCCAGCTTCCCCCTCTCTTCAAGGAATCTCCCAGGAGCCCTTGGGCACCCATAGGGAAGAGGATCAGCAGGTGTACCCCCTGGGCCCATCCATCCAGGTGACTCTGGGAGTGCCCGGCCCATCCAAATCCCCTCTTCCTTTGTCCCCAGCAGCTCCAGCTCCACAGGCCGAGGAGGGTGCCACTGCCACACAGCCAGACCCCAAACGCAGGCCGGAGCCCTCCAGGTCTCAGCCCTCTAGAGGACTAAGTTCATCACAGACAGGGTGTTACGGTCAGCACGTTGTCTCCACCTGCACTGTGGATGTCCGGGGAGCACCAAGACATAGCAGCAGGGTTAGGAAGCTTAAGAAGATGTAACTCTTTCGAGTTCAAACAATTATACTAAATTAACAAAATTAGGATAAATCAAGCACAGCCCCTAAGTCAGGTCAGCTGTAAAACCAAGAACAAAGTTTAAAGGAAACTTACAAACTTTAAACCAAAATGTGATTAAAGGGGTCGATAAAGCACTCCAGTCCCCACGGTGCCCACCGAGCACGGAAGGCCTCGAGAGTGCCAGCAGACACCGTGTGCTCCCTCTCCAGGGACATCCGGCCGTGAACGTAGCCGCGGAAGAGGGACAAACAATCGGGCGGGACTCCCCCGTCGATCGCCCGCTGCCTGGACCTGTTAATGGCCAACTTGGCCAGGCCCAGGAGTAGGTTCACGAGGAGGTCCTCCTCCTTGCCGACCCCCTTCCGCACCGGGTGTTAAGAAGATGTAGTTGCACAGCCTGGGCATGGGTGTTAATCACTTGTGCATAATGTTTACTATTGTCAATAAACTCCCAGAGCCCACTGCAGGTCTCCCAGATATCTCCCTGCCTATGGCTCCTTGTTCTGATGAGCAGTGTCCTTGTCACTCAGACGTGAAACCTTTCTGCACAAGATAAAGGCAGGTGTCTCAGTCCAGGGCCTCTTCCCTGTGCAGTGTGTAACCTTCAGACCAAAGTGATGGTCCAGCCTCACACTCCCTGGAAACATTACTGATGCCTGTACCTTGATGGTGCTGGATATTGCTGCCAGAATATAGCGGGCAGGTATCACAGAGTTCCATCATTCTCCCTGTGTGCTCTCAGTGCCTTTAAGGTGGGGCTGGCCCCCCCATCTCTACAGCATCTGTGACCAGTGATGCTGTGCTCCTGAAGTGCTCAGGTGCTGAAGGCGGACAAAGGATCAGATGCTTCTAAGGTTTCATGGCTGCGTCTCTATGACATGACCCTAACCACAGAGCGCAAGTGAGCTGCCCTCGGCCAGACAGGAGTCAGACATTCTCAGATGCAATGTGAAGATCTATGGAGTCTCCTCACTGCATGTCGTCATCATCCTCCACAAATCTAGAAGCAATGAGGGCCTCCCAAGTGCATCTGCCTCATCTGGCCAGTGTGAGGGCCTCATCACCATGCCACCTTCGAAGGCCTCATCTCCCTCATCATTGCTAACTTCCTCCTTATTGGAGGAGACCTCCATCCTTCATCTCCTCCTCAGCCAGGTCCTCTCCCTGTTGCAGCACCAGGTTGTAAAGGGCGCAGCAGGTGACGATGATGTGTGATACCCTCTGTGGAGTATATTGCAGGGCTCCACCAGACTGGTACAGGCACCGGAACCTCATCTTCAGCATCCCGATGGTCTGCTCCACCAAGTTGAGAGTTGCATCAAGAGCCTTTTTATAGCGTCGCTCTGCTGCAGTCTGAGGCAGCCACACGGGTGGCTCTGTGGGTAACCCTTGTCTCTGAGGACTCATCCCTGCAGCCTCTGTGGACCCTGGAAGACGTCAGGAATCTGTGACCGACTGTGAAAGTAGGAGCCGTGGACACTCCCTGGAAACCGTGTGCAGACCTGCAGGATGTGTGTGTGTGGTGGTCGCACACCAGCTGCACATTCGGTGACTGGAACTCCTTGCGGTTGACATTGTTGATCCATTGCTGCACTCGAGATCTGAGCACCACGTGAGGGCAGTCGATTGTAGCCTGCAATCTGGGAAAATCCTAGCGCTCCTGAATCCAGGCATTCCTGGCCCCGGGTGAAAAGCACAAAGCTATGTACCCTTGTAAAGATGGCATCCATGACCTCATGGATGTGTTTGCGGGTGGAGGCTTGCAATACCCCACAGAGGTCACCTGTGGAGTTCTGAAAGGAGCCACTGGCATCGAAATTGAGCACCACGGTCACTTTCACAGCCACTGGCAGTGGATGCCCTCCTTGTCCCTGTGGCGCCAAGTCCTACAGCAGGTGGCAGATGTGACTGACCAGTTCCCTGGACATGCTCAGTCTTTGGTGACATTGGTTTTTGGTCATCTGCAGGAATGAAAGGTGGCGTCTATAGACCCTGGGTGTCGCTAGGCTCAGACCAGCAACAGCTCGCTATGGCTCTTCAGCGGTGTGTGCGGGAGCCCCAGCTGCCCCATCTTCCTCAGGGTGCTGCTCCTCCCCCTGGACTGCCAGGCGTCTCTGCCACGCTCTTTCCCGTCGTGTCCGCTCTCTGTACGCCACGAGGCACACGGCTAGTTCACCAGGCTCCATGCTCCTGATGTACTCCCCCTGCAGAATGAAAGAGAGAGACGCCTGTGTTAGTTTGGTGTTCTCAGAACCTCTCTTGGTTAAGTCTGAAGGCCCCTTAACGCACCCTCTCAGCAGCCCACAATGGCTGCCGGTCACCACTGGGACGGTCAGAGTTCAGTGCGCTGCATGACTGCCCGAAACCCCACCCACCCACCTCCGCCCCACTCCACCCGACCGATTGGTGACAGCTTTGCCCACTGGACTGCAGGCTGTGCTCTCAGCTCAGGTGCAGGCATTCTCCTAACCCGCACTGCAAGGCTGCTGTGTTAGCTTGAACCCTGGGGGAGACTGTTCCAAACCGGGATGCTGACATGGCAAGGGCCTGTGAGCGCCTCCAGCAGTGACTGCTCCATGTCCAGCTTTAGCACGGAGATTGTACAATGTGCCTAGTCACCCGGCTGATCTGCAGTTCACTAAAATACTAATGACTTTGCAGTCAGTGTCTGAGGGGTGAGAAGCTCTGGAGCACTTGGTGGCACTTTTATGCCTCTGTGTTGTTTGAGGGGGCAGATAAGATAGAGGACCAACTCCACACATGTCAATGTAGCTGGGTCCGAACGGTCTCAGCTGTGAAGGGATGGTCACTTTATACAAGGTTTCCCTAATGCGTGGCCACTCCCCCCCCCCACCACCCAGCATGTGCTTGTGCACTACCTTCAGCTGCAGGGCATCCCTTGTACCTCATGCCCCCAATGTGCCACACCCACAGGGCAGGCCTTGCCTCCCCTGCCTCCAACATGTCTCCACCTTGAAGTAGAACAGGCAACCCGGGCAAGTGCTGCACAACGTTACTGTGCGCTCACCCACACCCCCCCCACCACCCCAGAGATCCCCTCAAAGTGCAGCCTGCCGAGTGCCTGTCCTTTTATACACTGTGGTGAAATCACGCCGATGTGGGCGGACGATCCAGTGTAGGGGGGGAATGATTCGGGCGGGCTGGCCTTATAATGACATGCAGATGTTTTACAATGAGGTTCCTAACGTCAATGTGACATGCAGATGTATTACAATGAGGTTCCTCGCGTCAATGTGACATGCAGATGTATTACAGTGAGGCTCCTAACGTCAATGTGACATGCAGATGTATTACAATGAGGTTCCTCACGTCAATGTGACATGCAGATGTATTACAGTGAGGCTCCTAACGTCAATGTGACATGCAGATGTATTACAATGAGGTTCCTCACGTCAATGTGACATGCAGATGTATTACAATGAGGTTCCTAACGTCAATGTGACATGCAGATGTATTACAATGAGATTCCTGACGCCAATGTGACATGCAGATGTATTACAATGAGGTTCCTCGCGTCAATGTGACATGCAGATGTATTACAATGAGGTTCCTCGCGTCAATGTGACATGCAGATGTATTACAATGAGGTTCCTCACGTCAATGTGACATGCAGATGTATTACAATGAGGTTCCTCGCGTCAATGTGACATGCAGATGTATTACAATGAGGTTCCTCACGTCAATGTGACATGCAGATGTATTACAATGAGGTTCCTAACGTCAATGTGACATGCAGATGTATTACAATGAGATTCCTGACGCCAATGTGACATGCAGATGTATTACAATGAGGTTCCTCGCGTCAATGTGACATGCAGATGTATTACAATGAGGTTCCTCGCGTCAATGTGACATGCAGATGTATTACAATGAGGTTCCTCACGTCAATGTGACATGCAGATGTATTACAATGAGGTTCCTCGCGTCAATTTGACATGCAGATGTATTACAATGAGGTTCCTCACGTCAATGTGACATGCAGATGTATTACAATGAGGTTCCTCACGTCAATGTGACATGCAGATGTATTACAATGAGGTTCCTAACGTCAATGTGACATGCAGATGTATTACAATGAGGTTCCTAACGTCAATGTGACATGCAGATGTATTACAATGAGGTTCCTAACGTCAATGTGACATGCAGATGTATTACAATGAGGTTCCTCACGTCAATGTGACATGCAGATGTATTACAATGAGATTCCTGACGCCAATGTGACATGCAGATGTATTACAATGAGGTTCCTTGCATCAATGTGACATGCAGATGTATTACAATGAGGTTCCTCACGTCAATGTGACATGCAGATGTATTACAATGAGGTTCCTAATGTCAATGTGACATGCAGATGTATTACAATGAGGTTCCTAACGTCAATGTGACATGCAGATGTATTACAATGAGATTCCTGACGCCAATGTGACATGCAGATGTATTACAATGAGATTCCTGACGCCAATGTGACATGCAGATGTATTACAATGAGATTCCTGACGCCAATGTGACATGCAGATGTATTACAATGAGGTTCCTGACGCCAATGTGACATGCAGATGTATTACAATGAGGTTCCTCACGTCAATGTGACATGCAGATGTATTACAATGAGGTTCCTAACGTCAATGTGACATGCAGATGTATTACAATGAGATTCCTGACGCCAATGTGACATGCAGATGTATTACAATGAGGTTCCTCACGTCAATGTGACATGCAGATGTATTACAATGAGGTTCCTCACGTCAATGTGACATGCAGATGTATTACAATGAGATTCCTGACGCCAATGTGACATTCAGATGTATTACAATGAGGTTCCTAACGTCAATGTGACATGCAGATGTATTACAATGAGGTTCCTAACGTCAATGTGACATGCAGATGTATTACAATGAGGTTCCTCACGCCAATGTGACATGCAGATGTATTACAATGAGGTTCCTCACGTCAATATGACATGCAGATGTATTACAATGAGGTTCCTAACGTCAATGTGACATGCAGATGTATTATAATGAGGTTCCTCACTTCAATGTGACATGCAGATGTATTACAATGAGGTTCCTCACGTCAATATGACATGCAGATGTATTATAATGAGGTTCCTCACGTCAATGTGACATGCAGATGTATTACAATGAGGTTCCTCGCATCAATGTGACATGCAGATGTATTACAATGAGGTTCCTTGCATCAATGTGACATGCAGATGTATTACAATGAGGTTCCTCGCGTCAATGTGACATGCAGATGTATTACAATGAGGTTCCTCGCATCAATGTGACATGCAGATGTATTACAATGAGGTTCCTCGCGTCAATGTGACATGCAGATGTATTACAATGAGGTTCCTAACGTCAATGGCAGGAAACCCGGCCTGTTGACGAGCTGAGCATACGATCGCAAGCAGCTTTCACACGTGGTGAGGCCGATTTTCACCATGTCGCCCCCTGGCGCCACTGAGCAGGCCCGATGCTGGTGGGCACGGCCGATTCCGTTCAATGTCTGGGAAAGTGGCTTGTGCGAGTCTGGGGCGTTAGTGTGTTAATCTTCACACAAGGCCCAGATCTCAGAGTTACTACTCAGCGCACTGGCTCCTGTTTGTAACTATCACCCATCTTTCGAATTAGGGCACGCTCCGCCCTCTCAGGTGGATGGGAAAAGATCCCAGGGTAAAAATTTTCGAAGGGGAGCTGGGGAATTCTCCCCGGTGTCCCGGCCAATGTTTATGCCTCAGCCGACTTCAGAACATCTGGTTATCACCTCGTTGTCTACCTTCGATCTTGGTGTCCCGAACGGAGCAGCCTTTCCCGAGCAAGATCTACCCACAGACATCCTTCTGGATCAAGGAGTGGGAAACATGGGAAGCCACTCACCGGTTCCTTGTGACAAGCCCCACCTGTCGAATGGCAAGGTTTTGAGCTACTATCGGCACGGTGGGTATTGCTAAACAGCTACAGGACAGGCCAGGGCCCCTGCACAGCCTACCTCCATTGCTGGGGGGGGTTCCACAGTGCAAAACCCTGGTGCACTTGCGGAGAAGCGCATGCAATGCTGCCCATTACCGAGGCGTGTTCCCCCCTCCACCCACCCACCCAGCTGCAGACTGAAGGGCGGATGAATCACCTTAAATTCAGCAAACGGGGAAGGCTATCGCGTGGTTCCGGGATTTGCAGTCGCTAAATAAATAGCCCCATTGCTGCGTGCAAATTGGTTGCTGCATTTCACCGGTGACCACCCATCAATAGTGTTTCATTGGCTGTAAAGTGCTTCGGGACCGAGGGCGTGGAAGTTGCTGCCTAAATTCAAGCTCTTAGCTGCACACTCTCACCGAGCTGACAGGTGGCATTCGAATCTGCTTTATTCAATTTGTTCTTCACAAGTTGGATGGAGCCCATGGATAATTTGTGTGGCGCCTGTGACGATGCTAATGTTCACACCTCTGGAGCAGCCAGCCAGCTGCCTAACCATCTGAAGTCAGAATGTCCTGTAAATAAAGCTGTGCTGTGAGGAAATCAATGGCTGCTCGCCAGATGTTTTCAGGAAATGTTTTTACATGTGTGCAGCGGGTGGTGGAATAAAACTCACTAATAAAATTTGCAAGGAAAGGGGGGACCATTCAACCCATCGTTCTGTGCAAACCTGCAGATTGCCCATCTTGACCGTCTCTCGACTATTTTGCCTCCCGCTGTCAAGGCCCGTTTCAGATATCGCTCACTCCTCACTTTGTATAGGGGGTCCCTGATGTCAAAGCAACAACAGAGACAGAAACAGCCGGAAAAGGTCAGCTGGTCTGGCAGCATCGGCGGGGAGGAGCACAGTTGACGTTTCGAGTCCTCGTGACCCTTCAACAGAACTCGTCATTTCGAGTCACCAGGACTCGAGACGTCAACTGTGTTCCTCCCCGCCAATGCTGCCAGACTAGCTGAGCTTTTCCCGCTGTGTCTGTCTCTGTTTTTGTTTTGGATTTCCAGCATCCGCAGTTTTTTGCTTTTATCCTCCTGATGTCAGCTTGTCCCTAATCTGCGCACTTCTCCGCCCCCCCCACCCCCCCCGACACCTAGTCCTGCAGTCATGATTTAGCTCAAAACCATGCTCAGGATGAATATTTACACCTGATGTAATTGGCCCTATGAAGGGTTCTGCTATTCGGAGAGAATTGTAGGGAAGGTCAGGGGTAGCAGATTCAACAGTAAAATTTCAAAAGAGTATTGGATCGATGATTGAAAAAAGAAAAGAAAAAAATCAAGTCTCCGGAGAAAGAGGGCGGAGTGAGACTAATTGGATCTGGCACAGGCATGATAGGCTGAATGGACTTTTTTTTTGCGATAAGCTCCTTTGAGGCTGGGGAGTCCAGGGTTTTTTTTTTCTGGATTTCCAGTTTGCTTCAGTCCTTCTGATGCTTGGGATCAGCCTCCTGTCCTGGCCTTTTCCCTCTGTTCACCATTTCCCACAGCGTTGCAATCACCAGAAAAGCAAAAGGTGAAGAAACCCTGCATTGGGGTTGTCTGTCTTTTGTAAAAACAACAGGTTTCTCTCAACTTGGAGTTGTAAGCTTATAATATTCCTATAGGTCACTTCTTCACAAACAAAAAATGTCAAAGATTTAGAGAAATTTTCTTGAACGTGGCAATTGGAAGCCAACAAGGTCTATGAGTTGCCATGGAAACAGCATCTGTTCTTTCCGACAGTGCATCGTCTTGCTCAGGAACTCCCTGGAGTCATCTCAAAAAGCCAGAGTCATCATATTCCCTGTTACAGGGGAGGGATATAGTTGTATGTGGGGAGTGTGTGTGCGTGAAGGGTGTGTGTGTGAGGGGTGTGAATGTGAGGGGTGTTAGTGTGTGAGGGATGTAAGTGTGAGGGTTGTGAGTGTGAGGGGTGTGAGTGTGTGAGGGGTGTGAGTGTGTGAGGAGTGGGAGCGTGTGACAGGTGTGAGTGTGTGAGGGTGTACGTATAAGGAGTGTGAGTGTGAGGGGTGTGAGTGTGTGAGGGGTGTGTGTGTGAGGGATGTGTGTGTGAGGGGTATGAGTGTGTGAGGGTGTGCGTTTGAGGGGTTTGAGTGTGTGAGGGTGTGCGTGTGTGAGGGTGTGCGCGTGTGGGGTGTGAGTGTCAGGGGTGTGTGTGTGTGTGAGGGGTGTGAGTGTGTGCGGGGTGTGAGTGTATGAGGGGTGTGAGTGCGAGGGGTGTGAGTGTGAGGGGTGTGAGTGTGAGGGGTGTGAGTGTGTGCGGGGTGTGAGTGTATGAGGGGTGTGAGTGTGAGGGGTGTGAGTGTGAGGGGTGTGAGTGTGTGAGGGGTGTGAGTGTGAGGGGTGTGTGTGTGAGGGGTGTGAGTGTGTGAGGGGTGTGAGTGTGTGTGAGGGGTGTGTGTGTGAGGAGTGAGTGTGTGAGGTGTGAATGTGGGGTGTGTATGTGTGAGGGGTGTGAGTGTGTGAGGGGTGTGAGTGTGAGGGGTGTGAGTGTGTGAGGGGTGTGAGTGTGTGAGGGGTGTGAGTGTGAGGGGTGTGAGTGTGTGCAGGGTGTGAGTGTATGAGGGGTGTGAGTGTGAGGGGTGTGAGTGTGAGGGGTGTGAGTGTGTGAGGGGTGTGAGTGTGTGTGAGGGGTGTGTGTGTGAGTAGTGAGTGTGTGAGGTGTGAATGTGAGGGGTGTGTGTGTGTGAGGGGTGTGAGTGTGAGGAGTGTGAGTGTGTGAGGGGTGTGAGTGTGTGAGAGGTGTGAGTGTGAGGAGTGTGAGTGTGTGAGGGGTGTGAGTGTGTGAGAGGTGTGAGTGTGAGGTGTGTGAGTGTGTGAGGGGTATGAGTGTGTGTGAGGGGTGTGTGTGTGAGGAGTGTGAGTGTGTGAGGTGTGTGAGTGTGTGAAGGGTGCATGTGTGAGGGGTGTGTGTGTGTGTGAGGGGTGTGAGTGTGTGAGGGGTGTGTGTGAGGGGTGTGTGTGTGAGGGGTGTGAGTGTGTGAGGTGTGTGTGTGTGAGGGGTGTGAGGTATGAGTGGTGTGTATGTGAGGGGTGTGTGTGTGTGTGAGTGAGGGGTGTGAGTGTTTGTGGAGTGTGAGTGTGCAAGGGGTGTGAGTGTGTGAGGGGTGTGTGTGAGGGGTGTGAGTGTGTGAGGGGTGTGAGTGTATGAGGGGTGTGAGTGTGTGAGTGTGTGAGGGCTGTGAGTGTGTGAGTGTGTGAGGGGTGTATGTGTGAGGACTGTGAGTGTGTGAGGAGTGTGAGTGTGTGAAGGGAGCATGTGTGAGGAGTGTGTGTGTGAGGAGTGTGTGTGTGAGGGGTGTGAGTGTGTGAGGGGTGTGTGTGAGGGGTATGATTGTGAGGGGTTTGAGTGTGTAGGGGCTGTGAGTGTGTGAGGGATGTGTGTGTGAGTGGTCTGTGTGTGAGGGGTGTGTGTATGAGGGGTGTTAGTGTGTGATGACTGTAAGTGTGAGGGTTGTGAGTGTGAGGGGTGTGTGTGTGTGAGTTAGTAAGGGGTGTGAGTGTGTAAGGGGTGTGTGTGTGTGAGGGTTGTGTCTGTGAGGGGTGTGTGTGTGTGAGAGATGTGTGTGTGAGGGGTGTGTGTGTGTGAGGGGTGTGTCTGTGAGGGGTGTGTGTGAGGGGTGTGAGTGTGTGAGGGGTGTGAGTAGGTGAAGGGTGTGAGTGTGTGAGGAGTGGGAGCGTGTGACAGGTGTGAGTGTGTGAGGGTGTGCATGTGAGGAGTGTGAGTGTGAGGGGAGTGTGTGTGAGTGGTGTGTGTCTGAGGGGTTTGTGTGTGAGGGGTGTGAGTGTATGAGGGTGTGCGTTTGAGGGGTGTGAGTGTGTAAGGGTGTGCATGTGAGGGGTGTGAGTGTGTGAAGGTGTGCGTGTGAGGGGTGTGAGTGTGTAAGGGTGTGCGTGTGAGGAGTGAGTATGAGGGGTGTGAGTGTGTGTGAGGGGTGTGAGTGTGTGAGGAGTGGGTGCGTGTGAGGAGTGGGAGCGTGTGACAGGTGTGAGTGTGTGAGGGTGTGTGTGTGAGGAGTTTGAGGGTGTGAGGGGTGTGAGTATGTGAGGGTGTGCGTGTGAGGAGTGTGAGTATGAGGAGAGTGAGCATGTGACAGGTGCGAGCGTGTGAGGGTGTGCGTGTAAGGAGTGTGAGTGTGTGAGGGGTGTGAGTGTGAGGATTGTGAGTGTGAGGGGTGTGAGTGTGAGGGGTTTGAGTGTGAGGGGTGTGAGTGTGTGAGGGTGTGCGTGTGAGGAGTGAGTGTGAGGAGTGTGTGCGTATGAGGAGTGTGAGCGTGTGACGGGTGTGAGTGTGAGTTTTTTTATATAGAGAAAAACATCGGTGCTTAACTGGATATTTTTTAAAGAGTATATTTTCTTCCTGCTATTCCTTTTTTTCCTGTTCAAAATCCTGTCTGTCTTCTGAAGAACTTTAGGAAGTAGGGATTTCAACATTTGAGAACCACACCTGCAAATGCACATCTGGTCATTCCTTGCCCATGCATTGTGGAGAAGCAACATCCTGCATCCCATCTCCATGACCTCCCATCACAGAATGTAGAAGTAGAAATACTTCAGTGTAACGCACTGATATGTCCTTCCCCCACTGGCAAGGCAAATATGACTGGACTCAACACCCAATTGATCTGAGATAAGAATCTGGAGGAGAACCCTGTGTATGCAATTCACACACAATCCACTGAAACCTCTTGCTACAACTGGCCCTGAGACATGTTACATATAAGACTAGCGTTAGACTCATGGTTCTGTAGATACCTGGGGCTTGTTCCTTTGCTGAACGAAGGGAAACCCTTCAGTTATCTGGCACAACTACCAGTACTAAGGTTGTTTGAAAGATTGTGATCAGAACCTCCTCCAGCCTCTCTTTTACTGCTCTGAGCATTCTTAGATGCAGCCATCAGGTCCTAGTGCCCTTCCCATTTCAATTACCTGGTTTGAGACATCAAGAGATTGTGAAAGGCTCTACAGAAATGTACCTTCTTTATTTCCTTTACAATTTCATTTTTGATTTTTTAATTTATCCGTTCACTGACCTGAATATTGCTGGCTGGGCCAGCATTTACTGCCTGTCCCTCATTGCCCCTTGAGAAGGTGGTGGTGAGCTGCCTTCTTGAACCGCTGCAGTCCATGTGGTGTAGGTACACCCACAGCGCTGTTAGGGAGGGAGTTCCAGGATTGTGACCCAGCAACAGTGAAGGAACGGCCGATATATTTCCAAGTCAGGATGGTGAGTGGCTTGGAGGGGAACTTCCAGCTGGTGGTGTTCCATGTGTCTGCTGCCCTTGTCCTTCTAGATGGTAGAGGTCGTGGCTTTGGAAGGAGCCATGTGACTTGCAGCAGTGCATCTTGTAGATGTACTGGGGGGAGCCGGTGTTAGGGATGGTATTGTCACTGGACTAGTATTCCAGAAAGCCAGGCTAATGCGCTGGGGATCTGGGTTTGAATCCCACCACGGCAGATGGTGAAATTTGAATTCAATTAAAAATCTGGAATTAAAAATTTGATGATGACCATGAAACCATTGTCAATTGTCGTAAAAATCCCATCTGGTTCACTAATGTCCTTTAGGGAAAGAAATCTGTCCTCCTAACCCGGTCCTGGCCTACACGTGACTCCAGACCCGCAGTAATGTGGTTGACTCTTAAATGCCTTCCAAACAAGGGCAGTTAGGGGTGGGCAATGAATGCTGGCCTAGCCAGCGACACCCACATTCCATGAATGAGTTAAAAACTTACTGCTACTACTGTGCGTCGGTGGTGGGGGGAGTGAATGTTTGTGGGTGGGGTGCCAATCAAGTGGGCTGCTTTGTCCTGGACGGTGTCAAGCTTCTCGAGTGTTGTGGGAGCTGCACTCATCCAGGCAAGTGGGGAGTATTCCATCACACTCCTGACTTGTGCCTTGCAGATGGACAGTCAGGAGGTGAGTTACTCACTGCGGAATTCTCAGACTCTGACCTGCTCTCGTCACCATTTACGCTCGAGTCTCTCAGAGTCGTCTTACATGGCTGTAAGATTATTTTCACTTGCCCTGATAACCAGCTCGACCAGAAGGATGAACAGAGACATTTTCCGCAGATTGTTTCAGCCCCTGAATCAACCCTGGAACTTCAAAGGACTCTTCTGAAACCTTCAGGAGCAGCAGCACAACACCAAACCTTGTTCTAGGCCTTTACTGTCAAACCAATTTATTGAACAACGGGCAAACAAGCCAATAAATAACAGTAATAATAACAGCATTGATATATGTAACAGAAGTGTTACACTGTGCTACCATCAAGGAAGCTGATAAACAATGAATATTGTCCACAATCTCTAAAATAATTTGTATTTTATGGCTAACTTCTATATATATTGCTTTTTTCTAAATCCTTTATCATCTTATTGAGGATCTACCTGTTCTGACCTTGTCTCTATGGCAAATCCAGACCGGCTTCCTGTTGTGTGCAGACTAAGCTAATAAATACCCCAGAGAACAATTACTGGGGCTTGTGGATTTGAATAACTGTCAGCCAGATTCAAAAGGAGAACCGCCACACAGACATATGACCGAGCGATCGTGCTGTATTCTGTGTTTGAATTGTATGAATTGGTTCCTCCCTCAAGCCAACACTCCAGAAGCAATTGAACAGTAATCCCAGCAACATTTGTATTGACATTGAATGTAGAACAAATGCTGAGTTCAGCTGGCTTTTAACTCTTTAGGTATTTTGACTGAACTGAAGCAGACACTAGGAAGATAGAGCTAGATTTTATTTTGTCACTTCCTTTCCCCCTGTATAAAATTGTCTTGAAGCCCATCGCTGCCTCATTTCAAAGCGACATCTGCTCCCTTTACTCAACCTGGCTCCCCGGATCTTGGTTTGAATGAATACAGCAGAATGCAATGTGCAAGTCGATCGCTGAAGGTTAGAAAAATTCTCCCACAAATGGTTGGGATGGGGGGAGGGGTGGGGGTTCAAGTTACACACTGAGTATAAAATGTGAAATGTCAGTGTTGGTGCAAGTCCTAATTCTGTTCAACCGTCGCCATGTACAGTCTGCTCTATGTTGACATGTCTTAAACTCCAGTGCATCTCCTTGGCAACATGGTCTGTACTGCCTACCTGATCCTATGCTGCCGACCTATAAAGTGAATATAACCCTAAATGTGCATGGATGAGGTGAAAAATTGAGGCCTACTCCTAATGAAAGTATAGCCCTAGACATGAATTTATTCATTGAAAAATGGTGGGGGGGTCAGGGTTAGTGGGGTGGTGGGGCTGTTGCTGTGGTTGAGTATACACTGAGTACAGGCCTAAACATGGATCTTGGAACTGAAAAAGGGGTCGTCTTTTCCACCAGGTCGACTTATGCAGTAATCTAGAGTGGGTTTTTCCTATGTGCTATCTTTCAGGTGTTAAATTATTGTTCCCTCAGTCTGTTCTGGTAGCATATTTTCCTAAATTGGCTCCCACCCTTTGATTTTGAAAGTCTGACTCATCCTAGCCTCCCTATCCCATGTAGCCACCTCTAGCCTTACACTGCACTTCGGAGCCAGGAAGAGAAGCCACTGCAGGTGACTTTCTCATTCAGGTAAATAAGAATGGAGCCAGCGAGAGCAGCCCCAACCGGCTGGACAACACTGGAGGGGTGTTGGAGGAGGAAAGTGCGGCTAACTTTATGAGACGGCAGGCAGGTCAAAGAGGAATCGGAGGGATCATTTACCACTGTCGCAGTCTCATAGGATGTCAGTTTTGACTTTGCTGAAGGCGCTTTTGTTACCTTGACAGGGCCAGAAACCTGACTGGAGGGATTCAGACATGGGGTTCCAGGAAAGATGAGCGTGCATTTTGGACTTCAAGCTCTTTGGCGAGGAAGGGGAGGTTGGAGATAGGACCCTTTGCAAAGGTGGCAGTGTCAAGGATTGACCTTTTGAGGAGAGGGCAGATTTAAAGGAGAGAGGGACAACCACCTGAAGAGAGAGAACTGTTAACACTATGGACTGGCATGGGGGCCAGGAGGGGGGTCAACAGATTAGCGGGAATAGGGTCGAGGGAACAGGAGGTGGGTCCCATGGACAAGACGAGCTCAGTGAGGGGAGAAGGGAGGGAAATGAGAGAAAGATGTGAGTTCAGAGCTAGGCAGAGGGGAGCTTTCGAGAATGTTTGGTCTGGTAGGCTACAGGGAGGGAAGAAAGTGGAAGATGCAGTTGATTGGGTGTTCTTGATCTTAGTGACAAGAAATCCATAAACTCCCTGCACTTATTATTGGAGGTTATGGTGGAGGAGACAAGGGAGTGGGGTTTACATGGAGGGAGAGATTAAGGGAGGGTAAGAGGGCTGTGAACTCAGAGGAGAGCGAGCTTGATGAGCTGAGATGGAGGTTAAAACCAGGAAGGCTGGGAAGCTGCTCAGTGCAGAGGCTGAGGGAGTAAAACAATGGAGCTACCGCAGTGGGGACATCTTAAAGGTGCTTGGGTGGATGGTGGAGAACGGAGATTTTAAACGAGAGGCGAGAGGGGCGGAACGATGTGAGATGCTCAGAGGAGGGGAAAGCGCCCGAGAAACGAGGGACGGACAGAAATGGACGGACGAGGTGTGATCTGGCGGCAAATGCCACGCCAGCACCACAATCACCACCACCATGTGGTTGGAAAGTACAGCCAGCAGGGGGTGGGAAGGGGGGGGCTGGGCTTATTGAGGGCAAAGGTGTTAGCATCCCTCAGCCAGGCTCCTGCCAAGACCACATAGAGGTGGCAATAATAAGCTCATGGACGCCAAGGTCCTTGTTCGCCAGTAAACGGTTTGCCAGGCACTTATTCCGCTTTGTTGTTAAATTAATAAAGTGGAATATTGATTCCCCCAGCTGGAGTGACAGTGTGATGCCACCCACCCCCTACACACCCCCCACACCCCAGACAACCCCCCCTCCCCACACCCCCCCCACACACACACACACACACACACACACAATGTCCCCCAGCAGAAGTTGAGGTGAAGATGGCAAAACGCCCAGTGCCCTTCCCCTCCAGATAAATTAAATGCCATTACAGGATTAAAGAGGCAGCACCCGCGACACAAACCATTCACCCTCCCAGTGCGGCAGCCAATGACAAACCCGGCAAGTTCCTCTCTGGGATCTGACCGTGCCATCCTGGGACAAGCAAGGGGACCTGTCCATCAAGGCGCCCCCCCCCCCCGCCCTCCCGCCTCACCTCATTGGGCTAAGAGGCACTTTTTTGGGGGGGGAGGAGGGCGCTGGCGTTGGCAGCTGCGCTGCGATTGGAGGGCGGGTTATGTAATTTTTTTGCATAAAGGAAAAACAAGCGCTTAAAACGGGAGGAGGGGGCTTTGCCGTTCCCGGTTCCAAATTGGGAGAGTGAGAGAGAGGGAGAGAGGGAGCTTTTCACAGTCCAGGGCAAGGACTCAAAACTGGTTTCATAAGCTGTTTTAATATGTGAGTATTTCAGTCTCTGCCTTCGTTATTCAACAACATGATAGCTTTTAAACATCTGTAAAGGTAGATTTTTGACATGATCAACTTCACTTCAATGCAAAAGGTCTGTGTGTGCCTTTGAATAATTAGTTTTTTATATCAATTTTAATTATATTAATTTCTAGACGCACATTAAATTGGACGCTAAGTACCAATGTATAGGATAATTTCATGCAGTTGCATTTAATGACATTCTAACTTAATGAATGGAAAGTGATTTTTAAAAAAAAAGGCCGGAGAAAATGTCTTAATTATTGCGGTTTAGGATGTGTAGTGGACTAGTTTATGATTTGTGAGGTTGAAGTCCTGTCGTTGACGGGGCTGATTGTTCATTCTTGCCCAGTTGAGATCTTCAGTCTGGCTCTGATATCGCCTCCCCTCAGTGGATGAGGAGTTTACCTGGAAGTTTGTGCAGGATGCAGGGATTTGAAGTGAACTTTGTCTAAATGTAAATGTCGGATCATTATCCAGCTTTGCAAACGGATATCACTGCAGAATAAGAGGCAGCTCTCCTGATGGCTTCCTGTAAAAAGGTGCCAAGTGCTGCTGTTCTCGAGTTTGGCTTCGGTGTCTGTCCTGTAAATCTTAACAAGTTCTTTTCCTCCCTCTCTCTCTTGCAGCTGCCGTTGATCCCCCTTCCTAATCCCCCACCCCCCACCACCCACCCCTTCAGTCAGCTTCATCCGAGTCGAGATGCTGGTCTCCATCCTGCCGTTTCTCGCCCTTGTACGCTTGGTGTACCCGCAGAGATCCGAGCCTATCTTTGCAGCCGTGACCGACACGGTCCTTCCTCCTGACTACGACAATAATCCGACTCAACTCAATTATGGAGTGGCAGTCACTGATGTGGATAACGACGGAGAGCTGGAGATAGTGGTGGCAGGGTAGGTGTGTCCCACACAATAGCTGATAACTCAGCACCGGGAATCTCTGTTTGTATGTATGTGAGAGATTAGATTATAAATGTATGTCCATATATAGATACAGTACATAGAAAAAGTGGGTGTACATATAGGATATCTATATCTTAACGTACATCTATATAAAAAAAGTATGAGTGCATTTATGTGATATATGAACTGTCTCTACATTATATATATATATAATATGTATCCCTGTGTATGTGTGAATCATTTGAGATATATACAGACAAACCATGCATCTCTACCTGATATATATATATAGATGGCCATATATATGTGTGTGTATGTGTATATATGTCTCTATATATGTAAGTGATGTGTGTATGTGTATGCGTGGCTATATATGAATATATGAGTGCAGTAGGGAGAGTTACACAAGGGACCTGGGCACTGATCTGCAGGCAAAAAAAATCCAGGAAAGGTACATAGTTTTAAAAATGAGGCAGTCAATGCAGCAACATCACACTGTATATGACCACTATATGCATTTTATATAAGTGAATGTGTGCCTAGTTCCCTTTCAAAGGGTCATTTTGGCTTTGTAAAGTATTTAAGAATCCCTCTTCCTTTTGTACATGATGTGATGTTGCTGCATTGACTTAAAATTGTGTCCCTATCTTAGACTTTTTGCCTGCAGACCAGTGACCAGTCCCTTGTGTTAACTCTCCCTGCAGCACCTCTGTGGCTCTGTATCCCCTCTATCCACCTGTCTAGATGAGGCCTGTCATTTTCTCATTATTTTTGACTTTGCAGCACCATCAGCATCTCTCTCTATCACTTTCCATCCCTCACTCCGTCCGTTTCCTCTGACTCTCCATATTTCTCAGCTGCCCAGATTACCGAGTGACAATTAGTCTCCATGTCCACTTCCGGAAAAGCCATTTTGGCGAGAAAACTGACTCCAAATGGACAACCTAGCCCTCGAACTCGCTACCCAATAAACAGAAATCTAAATTAGTGTTGCCCCAGACCGCTGGATAAGGTTCAGAGTGACATTGCTCAATTTTGTTACATTGCTTTTCTGTGGAAACAAAGTGAGCAGATTTCAAACCTGTCGGGACTGAACCCAGTGACCGAGCAGTGGGATTTGCCAGAATGTCAATGAGTTGGCAGAGACACTGGAATTTCCGGTTTCAGAAAATTCACCTCTAATGCTTCTTTCTGTCTTAAATCTGTTTATTTGCTCCATCACCCGTCTGGGATCGCCCTGTAATCCTATTAAGATAAGACTCAGTGTCCACGTTCGAAAACGCTTTGTTTTATTGTAAAATCATGGTTCATCCTCTGTGTGTTTCATAACTCAGAAATGCAGACATCTTAAGAAGATGTTCGGGTAGATTTTATTTCTGTGTGTGGGTGAGAGGGACCTGAGAAATTTGAAAGGATTTGATGCAGTTTCTGTGCATCTTGCTCATCTACTGGCTGGTCCATCTAGTCGGGTCAGTTTGATGTCGTATCCCCCCCCCTAGCACAGTAAGAGGCGACTTGATCGAAACCTTTAAGATCCTGAGCGTTCTTGACAGGGTGGATGTGGAGAGGATGTTTCCTCTTGTGGGAGAATCTAGAACTAGGAGTCACTGTTTAAAAATAAGAGGTTGCTTGTTTAAGACAGAGATGAGGAGAAATTTTTTCTCTCATGGGGTCGTGAGTGTTTGGAACTCTCTTCCTCAAAAGGCGGTGGAAGCAAAGTCTTTGAGTATTTTTAAGGCAGAGGTGGATAGATTCTTGATTAACAAGGGAGTGACAGGTTATCGGGGGTAGGTCAAGGTTACATTCAGATCAGCCATGATCTTATTGAATGGCAGAGCAGGCTCGAGGGGCTGAGTGGCCTACTCCTGCTCCTAACTCGTATGTTCATACGTAGCAAGAGTTAATCTGAAACATGCCCTTTTCATTATCAAAATATGTCAAATGACAGTGTGTTTATTTCAAAATCATATTTACTGTCTTGTAAAGGGGCTGTAGTTGCTCATGTTTTTGCAATCTCAGAAAGAATCCTTACACCGATTCTTAAAATGTTTCCTATTAAAAATACATACGATTCCGGACAGGAGATATACTGTGATTCTTTTCGACTAAGGGATGCAGTCAGTCCACGTTCCTGTGTCCATTGCCTGCAGGAAAGTGGGTTTGTGTGGCCTGTGGGGTGAGGAGACATTACGATTCTGGTCATTAGATTGATTCCTGGGATGGTGGGGTTGTCCTCTGAGGAGATATCGAGTAGTTGGATCTAAATGTTCTGGGGTTTAGAAGGATGAGAGATGATTTCATCGAAACATGTGACGTTCTTAGAGGGATTGACAGGGTGGATGTTGAGAAGTTGTTTCCCCTGGCTGGAGAGTCCAGATCTAAGGAGCAGAGTCTCAGGGTAAAAGGCCAGCCATTTCAGATTGAGATCAGAACAAATTTCTTCGCTCAGAGGGTCATGAATCTTAGGATTTCTTTACCTCAGAGAGCTGTGGATACTCAGTTGTTGAATATATTCATGAATAAGATCAAAGGATTTTTGGATAATATGGGAATTGAGGGATATGGTGAGAGACAGAACAAAGGAATTGAGAAGATTAGCCATAATCATTTATGGGATGTGGGTGTCGCTGGCTGGGCCAGCATTTACTGCCCATCCCTAATTGCGCTTGAGAAGGTGGTGGTGAGCTGCCTTCTTGAACCGCTGCAGTCCATGTGGTGTAGGTACACCCACAGAGCTGTTAGGGAGGGAGTTCCAGGATTTTGACCCAGTGACAGTGAAGGAACGGCGAGATATTTCCAAGTCAGGATGGTGAGTGACTTGGGGGGAACTTCCAGGTGGTGGTGTTTCCATCTATCAGCTGCCCTTGTCCTTCAAGATGGTAGTGGTCGTGGGTTTGGAAGGTACTGTCTAAAGAAGCTTGGTGAGTTCCTCCAGTGCATTTGTAGATGGTACACACTGCTGCCACTGTGCGTCAGTGGTGGAGAGAGTAACCGTGTGTTGATGGGGTGCCAATAAAGTGGGCTGCTTTGTCCTGGATGGTGCCATGAGTATTGCTGGAGTTTCATTCGTCCAAGTGGAGAATATTACATTGCACTCCTGACTTGTGCCTTGCAGATGGTGGACAGGCTTTGGGGAGTCAGGAGGTGAGTTACTTACTGCAAGATTCCTAGCCTCTGACCTGCTCTTGTGGCCACAGTATTTATATGGCTAGTCCAGTTCAGTTTCTGGTCAATGGTAACTCCCAGGATGTTGATAGTGGGGGATTCAGCAATGATAATGCCATTGAATGTCAAAGGGAGATGGCTAGATTCTCTCTTGTTGGAGATGGTCATTGCCTGGCACTTGTGTGGCGCAAATGTTGCTTGCCACTTGTCAGCCCAAACCTGGATATTGTCCAGGTCTTGCTGCATTTGGACATGTGTATGGCCTACTCCAGCTCCTAATTCTCATGTTCTTATCTTCAGTGGTTTGGAGTGTTGGCCAGGCCCCATTTGGAGGTACCTGAGTTCAGATTTGGGCATCACACCTCAAGAAGGTGACATTGGCCCTGGAGAAGGTGCAGTGGAGATTCACCAGCATTATACTGGGCTTAGAGGATTAAATTATGAAGACAAGTTCCATAAGGTTGGCTGATTATAGAAGATTGAGGGGTAGTTGAGTTGTTTAAAATGTTAAAAATATTTGATGGGGCAGATAAAGGAAAATTGGTTCCCCTAGTGGGGAAATCACAGACAAGTACAACAGTAAAATTCAAGCCAGTCAATTTTTAAAGAAAATCAGGAAGCATTTCATTCACACAGAGGGTATTGGAAATCTGGAATCGGTGTGCTAGACAGCTGTGGAGCCCTGGGTGAATTGGAGCTGTCAGGATTTTTGTTTGACAAATGGAATATCAGCTCTTTCCTGGACTCGAACTCAAGTTCTGTCGAAGGGTCATGAGGACTCGAAACGTCAACTCTTTTCTTCTCCGCCGATGCTGCCAGACCTGCTGAGTTTTTCCAGGTAACATTGCTGTGGGTCATGTGTAGACCAGACCAGGTAAGATGGCAGGTTTCTTTCCCTAAAGGGGCATTAGTGAACCAGCTGGGTTTTAAACCAATTCTTCCTTGGCCATCATCAGAATTTTAATTCTGAGTCCTGGTGGGATTCAAACCTGGGTCCCCAGGGCATTGCCCTGGCTTTGCTAGCCCAATGAGAATATCACCGTACCACTGCTAACACCTCCATAAAATGTGGTAATGTTGGAACCTATAGGATGGTGGGGATTTGATGGAGAGTACTTGAGAAACTTGGACTCAATATTTCTGGGTCTGGGAGAATAGAGGAGGTGGGGGAAGGAATTCGAGTTGTGTCCTGGTTTCCCCCTTTTTGTTAACATTGTGGAAGCGTTACTACTTGCAGCTAGGACCCTCAGCCCTGTGGTTCCTCTTTCACCGTGGCATTCAAAGACACATCAATACTACTGCACCAGTACAGCACTGTGGGCCTAATGTCGGGTTACCAATGGCAACGCAACGATTGGTTTCTTCAGGGAAAAGTGTCTTTGGTCACAATCCAGTGTCTGAGATTGGATAGTAAGGACATTTCTGCCCCCTGCCTGCACAGCAGGTGCTTATAAGGTACCAGGGGAGGTGCTGGTGTAACAGTATTGTCACTGGACTAGTAGTCTAAAGATCCAGGCTAATGCTGTGGGGGACCTGGGTTTGAATCCTGTCGCGGCAGATGGTGAAATTTGAATTCAATAAAAATCAGCAGTTATAAGTCTGATGATGACTATGAAACCTTTGCCAATTGTTGTAAAAGCCCATCTGGTTCACTAATGTCCTTTAGGGAAGCCATCCTTACCTGGTCTAGCCTACATGTGACTCCAGACCTACAGTGACTCTTAAATGCTCTCTGAATAAGGGTGGGCAATACATGCTGGCCCAGTGCATGAATAAAAAAAATGGCTCCTTGTTTTTCTATTGCTAGCCATCCTCTTTCCTGGGGTTCTCAGTGGGGTCAACGTCAGGTCACACTGGAGGCGGAGTGGGACCGGGAAATTTGACCACCGTGGGGTATTACGGTGAGCTTTGAGGCTGTGGAGTTCCATTTCAGGGCGAGCGTCTGAAAGTATATCAAGGTTCGAGATCAGATTAGACGAAGGAAAATGGGAGTGGAATGGAAAAGACAGGTAAAGGTGATTAAAACTATTTGCTCGTACAGAGAGTAAATACCAACAGAATGGAGCTCTTTTCTCTAGAAAGCAGAAGATTGAGAGGTGACTTCAGAGAGGTCTTTGATGTAATGAAAGGGTTTAGTAGGTTAGACAGAGAGAAGATGTTTCCACTGTGGGGGAACCAAAACTAGGGGTTGTCAATATAACAAAAATCAAAATCGAGCAGATGTAACAAAAGAGAAATAAAAAATGTTGGGAACTCTCAGCAGGTCAGACAGCAACTTCGGTGAATATAAGGTGGTCACTGATAAATCCAATAGAGAATTCAGGAGAAACTTATTTAACCTCTTTTTTCATTTGTTCATGGGATGTGGGCGTCGTTGGCTAGGCCAGCATTTATTGCCCATCCCTAATTGCTCCCACAGGGAGTATTTGAGGTGAATGGCTTGAGGAGAAGCTGGATAAACGCATGGGGAGAACAGAAGAGAAGGGTATGGTGATAGGGTGAGATGAAGAAGGGTTGGAGGAGGTTTGTGTGGAGCATGATGGTCAGCATGGACTTGCTGGGCTGAATGACCCGTTTCTGAGCTGTAAACATTTTAAGATCCTGTGATGCACCTTGTCTAGTCTCTGAACTGGGGATCTGCATTTCTAAAAAAGAATTGGATTTATAGAATTTTTCTGATGGCAGAGTCTTGTTTCCCACCATCCAAAGAGTTCCCCACCCACTCCGAGTGCCCCGCAGCCATTTCAGGCTCGAGCCAGCGTTAAATGGCTGGGGGCAGGACTTCCGCCCCTCACTCGGGAGGAAGCCCAGCCTTAGAGAGCTGACGGCCAATCAAATTGGGCGGCAGCTCTCCAGTCCCTGCAGCGGCAGGGATAGTGAACAAATGCAGGAGAATGCCTGAGGCTAAGTGGCTAAATCCGGGCCCAGGTAAATTTAAAGGACCCCAGGGCGGGGCGGGTAGGGAAGGCCTGGGGAACGCCCAACGGGGCTGTGGAGGGGGTGATTGGGGTCTCGGGGGTGGGGTGGGGAGAAGGGGTGGGGGGGGTGGGGGGGGTGAGGGGTGCAGTGCCTGAAGGCCACTGGACCTTAATGTGCAGAAGTGGGGGGCAGTGGGGGACATCTGAATTCAGAAGGGTGCTTCTGGTGGAGGCACCCCTGCCCTTCCCCCGCCCAGGATCTAACTGCGCTGATTTCTGGGCTTCCCCCACCCAACTTCAAACCTTCCACCAGCCTAAAAATTGAGGCTGGGCGGGAATGGCCCAATTATTGGCCACTTAAGGGCCTCAACTGGGGCAAGGATGGGTTTCATGTCTGAGGCCTTGCCTGACCCAGCGTAAAATTGCAGCACGATCGGGGTGGGTGGGAACCCGGCGGGGGGGGATGGTGGGGGGAGGGAGGGGGTGGGGAATGTGGGGGTGGCGGGATCCACCACCCCACTCCACCCCACCCCCCCCCCCATCTAAATACCCACCGGTGTGGGAGTGTAAAGTTCTGGCCCACGTTTGCCAAACGTTTCAGTGATTCGCCAAACATGTGACCATTTGGTACGCAGTGTAAAGTGTCGGGGCAAGGTGCTTTCGTACGAACCCCGGAGAGAATTGGCTGAAGCTAAGTGGCGGTGGGAGGAGTGGGGCGGTGGCGAAGAGGGACGTCGGATAGCGTGAAGCTGACCCCCACCCCCCCCCCACACACACACACAGGTTTCAGTCTCGCTCCTGGTTTATTCGTGTGTCTGGAGGTGGTGGCCTGAGTCAACCTGTGCTTTGTCTGCACTTTGCTGCTGGAACTGAAGCCATGTCTGTGTGGGACGTGGTGACAGGTAGAGCGGGGATGGGGGGGTGGGGGGAGGGGGGTGCGGCGAAGGAAGGAAGGGGGGTTTGGAGGCTGAGTGGGGGCAGCGCTGTAACACAAAATGGAGGAATTGGTAGGTGTCAGTTGATGCGGGGGGGGGGGGGGTGGGGGGGGGGGTGGTTGCGGGGTGGTGGGGAGTGGCTGGCGGGGTCAGGGGGTTTGTTCCTTCTTGTGGTCAGGGTGGTAGTGGAATTTGAGCAGATAGCTTTTCTGGGAATTGTACTGCTTAAGGGCATCTGACTGAGGTGATGAAGCAGGATGTCACAACAAGGATGTTTACAGCACAGAAGAGAAAGAGCTTGCGTTTCTGTAGTGTCTTTCACAATCTGTGGGCATCTCAAAAGCGATTTACAGCTAATTAATTATGTTTTGAAGTGCTGCAATGTACGAAATACAGCAGGCAAATCCCACACAGCCAGCTTCCAAAAGCAGCAGTGCGATATTGGTCAGTGTGTCTGTTTTTAGTAATGCTGATTGATTCAGCAGATCACAGGGCTGAACTCTGCTGCTCTTTGTCAAAATAGTGCAATGGGATCTTTTATATCCACCTTTCATTAAAAGACAACACCTCTGGCAGTGTGGCACTCCCTCAAGTCTCTGGAGCAGCATTCAAACCCACAACCTTCAAACACAGGCAGGATTGCTGCCACTGAGCTAAGGCTGACAAGGGCAAAGAAGGGAGGGGAGAAAAAGCCCAGATTGCTTTGATTGAGTTAGTGTTCCAGTATAAAACGTCAAGTGAAAAATCAGCCGACTAAGTGCAGCAGAAGCAGCTGATTCATCAGCTCAAGGTCTACAGTGTGTGTAAAAAAAAAAAATACTTGAAATCTCGTAACCATTGGAGCTCAATGCCAGCTTCTTGTTCTATCACTCCAAAGTGCTTTGATTATCAAGGCTTTGAGTAGTGAATGAGCAGCTGTAATCCTTATGTAGAAGGTCACAAAGGACCATCGGTCTGAACAGAGCTGGCTGATTCACCCTTTTCAAAAGTGATAATAATTGTTTTTAAGAGAGCAATGTATGTGTAGGAGATTGTGGAAATTTAAGTCACATTGTTATGTTTGTGTGTGAGAGGCAGCATTTAATTCATAAGGAATTGCGTTGGATGGCGTGATGGATGACTCTGAGGTAGACACTCAATGGCAACAATTTGCGTTCGTTTTTAAATTTATTCTCCAAAGGATGTGGGCATTTTGCTGGCAACACCAGGTGTTTGTTTCCCATCCCTAACTGCCCTTGAGCTGAGTGGCTAAAGGATTTCAGAGGGGAGTTAAATTTCAACCTTGTTACTGTGGGTCTGGAGTTACATGTAGGCCAGGCTGGGTAAGGGCAGCAAATTTCCTTATCTAGAGGGCATTAGTGAACCAGATGGGTTTTCAGTGACAGTTTCATGGTCACCATTACTACGACTAGCTTTCAATTCTTTTTTGATTGAATTTAAATGCCACCAACAGCTATGGTGGGATTTGAACCCATGCCCTCAAAGCGTTTGGCCTGAGCCTCTGGATTGCTAGTCCCATGACGTTACCACTACATCACCATCTCCCCCTGGGTGATGCTTTAATCTAGGAAAATGTCCCAAGGCCTTTTGCAGGAGTGTTATCAAACAATATTTGACACCGAGCCACTTATGGAGATACTAGGGCAGGTGACTGAAACCTTGATCGCAGAGTTAGGAATGTTCTAAAGGAAGAGAGAAGGGTAAAGAGATGAAGAGGTTTATAGAGGGAATTCTAGAACCTAAGACCTGGGCAGCTGAAAGCACGGCTGCTAATAGCAGAATAATGGAAATCGGGGATTCACAAGAGCGCAGAATTGAAAGAGTGCAGAGATCTTGGAGTGATGTAACCCCAGTGCAGTAATGAGGGAGTGCTGCACTGTTGGAGAGCCAATACTGAGAGAGTGCTACATTGTTGGTGAGCAGTGATGGGGGAGTGCTGCACTGTCGGAGGGTCAGCACCGAGGGAGTGCTGCACTGTCGGAGGGTCAGCACCGAGGGAGTGCTGCACTGTCGGAGGGTCAGCACCGAGGGAGTGCTGCACTGTCGGAGGGTCAGCACCGAGGGAGTGCTGCACTGTCGGAGGGTCAGCACCGAGGGAGTGCTGCACTGTCGGAGGGTCAGCACCGAGGGAGTGCTGCACTGTCGGAGGGTCAGCACCGAGGGAGTGCTGCACTGTCGGAGGGTCAGCACCGAGGGAGTGCTGCACTGTCGGAGGGTCAGCACCGAGGGAGTGCTGCACTGTCGGAGGGTCAGCACTGTGGAAGCTCTGCACTGTCGAAGAGGCAGTACTGTGGAAGCTCTACACTGGTGAGGGACAGTACTAAGGGAGTGCTACAGTGTTGGAGTGTCTGTACAGCGGGAGTACTGTACTGTCGATTGGTCACTTATGAGGAAACGCTGAACTGTCTGAGGGGACAGTAGTGAGGGAGTCCTGCACTGTTGGAGGGTCAATATCAAGGGAGTGCTGCACTGTCAGAGTTGCAGGACTGAGGAAGTACTGTACTGCTGGAGGTTCAGTTCTGAGGGAGCTCTGCACTGTCAGACGGTCAGTACTAAGGGAGTGCTGCACTATCAGAACTGCAGTTCTGAGGGAGTGCTGCACTGTCAGAGTTGTAATACTAAGGATGTGCTGCACTGTTGGAGGGTCAGTTCTGAGGGAGTGCTGAGGGAGTGCTGTACTGTTGAAATTGCCGATTTTTTGAATGAAATATTCCCGTCTGCCATCTGGTGGTTGTGTTCAGTTAGATTTAGTGTAGTTTTGGAAAAGGACCAAGGTAGGCCTGGAGTAAAAGTTTTTTTTAATTCGGGAAGGTCAATTTTACTAAACTGAGGTGTGATTTAATCAAAGTGGACTGGAGACAGCGACTTGAAGGTAAATCAGTGTCAGAGTAGTGGGAGGCATTCAAGGGGGAGATAATGAGAGTTCAGAATAAATACATTCCCACAAAGAAAATGGGTGGAGTTTCCAAAGCTAGAGTCCTGGATGCCAAGAAGTGTACAGGCTATGATAAGGCAACGATAAATTAGATGCAGAGGGCTAAATACTACAAAAAGGGTACAGAAAGTGTCAGGGTGAAATTAAAAAGGAAATTAGGAATGCAAAGAGAGGACACGAAGAAATATTGGCAATTAAAATCAAGAATAATCCAAAAATGTTTTATCAATACATAAAAAGCAAGAGGATAACTAAGGAAACCTAATGGGCTACTGGGGACCCAAGCTAACACATGGAGGTTTGTTTTTATTCATTCATGGGATTTGGGTGTTGCTGTCTAGGCCAGCATTTATTGCCCACCCTTGTTCAGAGGGCTTTTAAGAGTCAACCACATTGCTTTGGAGTCACATGTGGGCCAGACCAGGTAAGGACAGCAGATTTCCTTCCCTAAAGGGCATTAGTGAGCCAGATGGGTTTTTATGACAATTGGCAATGGTTTCATGGTCATTATTAGACTTTTAATCCCAGATTTTTATTGAATTCAAATTTCACATCTGCTGTGGCAGGATTCGAACCTGGGTTGAAAAGGCGAGCATGTTTTTAATGAAAATTTTGTGTCTGTCTTATAGAAGAGGTGACAATGCAGACACTCTAGTTAAGGAGGGGGAGGAGTGTGAAATATTTGATGAGATCATGAGAGAGGAAATGTTAAGGTGTTTAACATTTTCAAAAGTGCTATGGATAAGTTGCCAGACTTGGATGACATGTAGGGAGAAGGAAGGGAGGCAACACCACAGGCTCTCGCCAGCATTTGCCATCTCCCTCTGGCTGCAGACAATGGTGCCCGAGGACTGGAGGGTTGTTAATGTTGTTAATGTTCCTTCCATCATAAGGTCAGAAATGGGGATGTTCACTGATGATTGCACAATGTTCAGCATCATTAGCAACTCCTCAGATACTGAGACAGTCCATGTCCAAATGCAGCAAGACCTGGACAATAGCTAGGCTTGGGCTGACAAATGGCAAGTAACGTTCGAGCCACACAAGTGCCAGGCATTAACCATCTCCAACAAGAGAGAATCTAACGATTGCCCCTTGAAATTCAATGACATTACCATCGCTGAATCCCCCCACTATTAACATCCTGGGGGTTACCATTGACCAGAAACTGAACTGGACCAGCCATATAAACACTGTGGCTACAAGAGCAGGCCAAAGGCTAGGAATGTTGTGACGAGTAACTCACCTCCTGACTCCCCAAAGCCTGTGCACCATCTACAAGGCACAAGTCAGGAGTGTGATGGAATACTCCCCACTTGCCTGGATGAGTGCAACTCCAACAACACTCAAGAAGCTTGACACCATCCAGGACAAAACAGCCCACTTGATTGGCACCACATCCACAAACATTCACTCCCTCTTCCACTGATGCGGAGTAGCAGCAGTGTGTACCATCTACAAGATGCACAGCAAGAATTTACCAGCACCAAGTAACATTCGAGCCACACAAGTGCCAGGCAATAACCATCTCCAACAAGAGAGAATCTAACGATTGCCCCTTGAAACTCAATGACATTACCATCGCTGAATTCCCCCCTTCCAAACCCACAACCACTACCACCTAGAAGGACAAGGGCCGCAAATAAATGGGAACACCACCACCTGGAAGTTCCCCTCCAAACCACTCACCATCCTGACTTGGAAATATATCACTGTTCCTTCACTGTCACTGGGTCAAAATCCTGGAACTCCCTCGCTAACAGCACTGTGGGTGTACCTACACCACATGGACTGCAGCGGTTCAAGAAGGCAGCTCACCACTACCTTCCCAATGGCAACTAGGGATGGGCAATAAATGGTAGCCCAGCCAGTGAAGCCCACATCTTGTAAATGAATAATTTTTAAAAATCGTTGTTAAAAAGAGAGAAAGGGGTAGGCTGAGTAACTGCAGGTGGTGGGAAAATTATTAAATTAAACATTTCTGGGAGGAAGTACAAATAGTTACTTAGAAAGGCAATGGATTGATCAAGGTCAGTCAGCGTGGATTTGGTAAGGGAAGTCTATGTCTGACTAACTTGATTGAATTTTTTGAGAAGGTAACAAGCAGAGTTGATGAGTAGATTTGATGCCGCCTGCATGGATTTTAACACGGCTTTTAACAAGGTCCCTCAAGGCAGACTGGTCAGAAAAGTAAATGCTCATGGGATAAAGTTGGATCCAAAATTGGTTTATTGGCAGGGAGCAAAGGGCAGTGATCGGCAGGTGTTTTTGTGACTGGATGGCTGTTTCAATTGGGATTCCACAGGCCTGAGTACTAGGTCCCACTTTTTCATGCCATATATCAATGGTTTAGACCTAAATGTAGGGAGCTTGATTAAGAGGTTTGCAGCTGATATGAAAATGGGCCGTGATGTAAGCTGTGGACTGCAGGAAGATATCAGTGGACTGGTCAGGCGGATGGAACAGCAGCCAATGGAGCACAATCCAGAGAAGTGCGAGGTAATGCACTGGAGAGGGCAAATATGGCAAGGGAATGCACAATAAGTGGCAGGTTACTGAGAAGTGCAGAGGGACAGAGGGACCTTGGAGTGCATGCCCACCAATCCTTGAAGCTGGTAGCAGGGCAGGTAAATAAGTTGGTCAAGACGACACAAGGGATGCTTTCATTTACTAGTCGTAGGGCAGGGAGATTATGTTGGAACCGTATACGACACCAGTGAGACAGCAACTAGAGCACTGTGCACGGTCCTGGCTACCACATTACCAGAAGGACCTGATCGCGCTAGAGAGGAAATTTATGAGGATGTTGCCAGTAATGGAGAGTTTTAGCTCTGAGGGGAAATCGAGATAGGATGGGGTGGTTTCCTCTGAAACAGAGGAGGCTGAGGGGTGGTTTAATTGAGCTGTATACAGTTATGTGGGGCCTAAATAGAGTGGATAGGACCTGTTTCTGTGAGCAGTCTTCAAGAAACATAGACTTTCTTTGAGAGAAAGATTAATGGGGAGTTGAGGAGAATTTTTTTCACCCAGTGGGTGGTGGGAGTTTGGGGCTCACTGCCTGAAAGGGCAATAGAGGCAGAAATCCTCATAACATTTAAAAAGTACTTGGATATGCGTTTGAAGTGTTGTAACCTACAGGTCATTGGACTAGGAGTGTAAGGTGGGATTTGGCTGGTTAGCACTGTTTTGGCCATCACAGACACGATGGACAAAATGGCCTCCTTCTGTGCTGTCAATTTGCTTGATTCTCTCAGGTAGACGCAAAAGATTCAGTGGCTTTATTGTGGCAAAGAGCAGGGGAGTTTTCTCCATTGTCCTGGCTTCAACCAACATCGCTAAGAAGCAGATTATCTTTCCTTTATAACACTGCTGTGTGTGAATTGTCTGCTGCATTTCCCTACGTTATAACGCTTCAAAAGTACTTTATTGGCTGTAAAGCACTTTGAGATTAATAGGCAAAAGAAGCGAATGAGATATGAGAAAAAGCTTTTTCATGCAGCGAGTGGTTAAGGCTTGGAATGCACTGCCTGAAAGGCATGTTCAATCGAGGCACTCAAAAGGGAATTAGACTGTTATCTGAAAAGGAAGAATGTGCAGGGTTACAAGAAGAAGGCAGGAGATTGGCACTAGGTGAAATGATCATTTGGAGAGCCAGTGCGGACACGATGGGCTGAATGGCCTCTCTCTCCGCTGTAACATTTCTGTGACTTTGGGATATCCTGGGGTTGTGAAAGGTGCTATAGTAATGCAAGCTGGTTCTTTCCTCCTTTCCTTCCTTCCATCCCTCTCCTTTCTTCACCTCAGTCTCTTGACTGAATGTTGAACTCATCACCTTAGATTTGCCATCTTACTGGAGTAGAGTTTCAGAGGTTCACTGCAGCATGAACGTTTCACAAAATGCCTGCTGACCCAAAGCAATTACCTTGCAAGATTGAAGTGGGAAAAAAAAAACATGCAGAGGGAAAGAACAATTCTTTAGCTGCTTCTGCATTCAAACGGCTTTGGACTCTTGGTGACTGATCAACTTGTACTTTTCCAGTATCATCGATAATTTTAAGGTGGGGGAGGAGCAGCGACAAGGGAGGATTGAGGGAAGCGCTAATAACTGAATATCAATCTGTTTGATAATGTTTCACTTTCTGGGATGCGCTGCCTGAAAGGGCAATTGAAGCAAATTCAATAACAACTTGTAGAAGGGAATTTGCTATGTGTTTCAAAAGGAGAAACTCGCAGGGTGATGGGGAGAAGAGCAGGGGAATGGGATTATTTGGATAGCTCTTTCAAAGAGCCAGTACAGGAATGATGGGCTGAATGTTCCTCTTCTGTATTCAATGATTCTATAATTCCATGAATTTTCTACCCTGGAGGATTGTGTATACTCAATCGTTGAGTGCATTCAAGTCAGAGGACGATAGACTTTCAGGTCTAAATTTTGAAATTGGAAATTTAGGGATATGGGGATAGTGTATGAAGGTGGAGTTGAGGTAGAAGGATCAGCCATGAGCTTATTTCTTTCTTTATTTGTCCTTGGGATGTAGGCATTGCTGGCTAGGCCAGCATTTATTGCCCATCACTAATTGCCCCTCGAGAAGGTGGTGGTGAGCTGCCTTCTTGAACCGCTGCAGTCCCTGTGGTGTAGGTACACCCACAGTGCTGTTAGGGAGGGAGTTCCAGGACTTTGACCCAGTGACAGTGAAGGAACGGCGAAATATTTCCAAGTCAGGATGGTGAGCGGCTTGGAGGGGAACTTCCCAGGTGGTGATGTCACCATGTGCCTGCTGCCCTTGTCCTTCTAGGTTGTAGCGGTGGTGGGTTTGGAAGATGCTGTCTAAGGAGCCTTGAATAATGGGACAAGTCCAAAGGGCTGACTGGCTGACTACAGCTCCAGCTCCTATTTCTTATGGAAATTGAATGGAAATACCGGAACAGTTAGTAGCTTGATTTGTTCACGCTGTCTGTTGTGCTCAGTATCGGAAGGGTTACAAATCACCTCACCACCAACTTTCCATAAATAGGTCATTAAAGGTCTTTCGGCCTGTTGTATATAGTCCACATCCATTAGTCCTGTTGCTGTCACAGCACACTGTTTCTGAGGTTAACTCTACAATAAAATCAAAAGCAATTAAACCAGGAGGTATGTGTGGTGTAGCTTCTGGCAGATTGTTTCATTTGTTAGGTAAATTAATGGAGGGTTTTTTTCTTTATACATGGTCTTAGTGAGAAACGTTTTGGATTATTTCGAATAGAAAGCTGTCATCACAATTCATACTCACCCATTGTATGTGAAAGACTTTGGCAAATCGTTCAAGGTGCTTTGTAAATACATGTTCTTTCACTATCTAGCATTCCTTCTTGCTCTGTCTCCCTCTTGCTCTGTCTTTGTGGTGCCACCTCTTTATGTTTTGTTTTCTTTCTCTGCCACTTTTTCCTTTCTTCCCCCCCTTTCTCTTTCAAGTGACGGCAATTTGGATTTATATAACACCTTTAAAATAATTTTTTTTAAAAAGCCAAGTTGCTTCGCAGGAGTTTACATTAGACAAAAAATCTTGACCCCCCCCGAGCCAAAGGAGGAGACTTTTGGATCAAAAGCTTGGTGAAAGTAGTGGGTTATAAATTGTGTCTTAGGCCAGGATTTTCCCCTTGGCGATTTGGCGGGGGGTGGGGGGGGGGGGGGGGGGGCGCACGCCAAGGGGAAAATGACGCGGGATGACATCAGGAGGAACCCCCGACATCAACCCAGTCCATTTAAATATTGGGGAAGGCGGGTGGACAGCGAAATCAGCTGTCCGTCCGCCGACCTGTCAATGGCCAATTAAGGCCATTGACAGGCTCGTTAAGATAGTTAAATGCCCTGCCTCTCCAACCTTAAGGCTGGCGGGCAGGACAGGAGCCCCAGGGGCCTGTAGATTATTAATGAAGCTTCATCCACTGGCGGGATGAAGTTTCATTACCGTTTGGTAAAAAATTTAATAAATTTTATGAGTTTGTCGTCAACATGTCCCATCTCGTGTGACATTGTCACATGAGGGGGGCATGTTAATAATATTTTTATTTTTCACGTTTTGTACTCTGTCACTAATCTCCCTGAGACGGCACTTAGTCTCAGGGAGGTATGCGCTCTTGCGTGTACATGCGTGAAAGAGCGCACTTTGACAGTTGGGGATTTGGGCATAGCGCTTCCCATCGGGCAATCCGCTGGGCAGACCTTAATTGGCCCGCCCACTCAAAATGGCGGCGGGCCCCGTTTCGGCGGCGGAGTTGGGCTGCCTGCCCGCCGACAGCTAAATTCTGCCCTTAAAGGAGGAGAGTGGTGGAGAGGGTCAGGGAGCGAGTACCAGGGCTTAGGGCCTAAGCAGCTGAAGGAACAGCCGCCAATGATGGTGTGAAGGAAGTGGGGGATGCGCAAGAGTTCCGGTCAATTACAGTAGTAAAATAAACACCAACAGCAACATCCACCCAAGTCACTGCATTTCACTGTCTCGCTTCGAAATAAATGAGGATAAACTGATGAATATTTTTTCATGGACAAATAGCCACGGAAAGAATAGGCAGGTTAATGATTCTGGTGTGGATCCTTCACCGGAACCCATTTTATTTGTTTGAACAGTACAATTTCATACAGTTAATTCAGCTTTGCAGATCTAATTAATCAAATTGTACGCAGGCTATGGCCGTCAGTGTACGGTATTTTTGATGCTCACTCTTAATGAGAAAGCGGCCTACAGAAGATAAATGAGTAAACTGCTGCCATCCAAGGGAGAAGCAAAATAATCTTAAAATATTTACAAAGTTCAAGGCTGCTTCATTATTAAGCGCCATGCTTAAAAAATGAAGACAAAAGTTTAAATAGCAACTTTGCCAATGTGTGGGTTCCCACGCAAGACGTTAATAGTCGATATTTTATTAATCAAGTAAATTGTGGAAGAACAAGCATAGAAAACAGGAAGATAATGTCCTGTTTAAAAGCTCCGAGAATCCAGTGGCAAATCGATTTCAAAATAGCAACAGTTTAGTCTCTCCCTCTCCCAATGCAATTCTTGCCTGTATGATCACTATTGTTAACATTTCTGACAAATGGTTGTTTTGCCCTTGATAAATGAGGTGAGAACGTTCAAGTGCAATCTACTTCTGATGATCCAACATCTCTTTATATACCTTGTGGTGGTGTAGTGGTGTTATCACTGGACTAGCAATCCAAGGATACCAGGTTAATGCTTTGGGGAGCCTGGGTTCAAATCCCACCATGACTTCAATTTAAATAAAAATCTGGAATAAAAAGTCTATTGGTGACCATGAAGCCATTGTCGATTGTTGTAAAAATCCATCTGCTATCCCTACATGTGACTCCAGCCTCACAGCAATATGGTTGGCTCTTAAATGCTCTCCAAACAAGGGGCAATAAATGCTGTCCTAGCCAGTGATGTCCACATCTAATGAGTAACGGAAAATTGAAATCATCCCATAAGTTTAATTGAGGTTTGTGCCAGCTCCAAAGAACCAATTTCGTTTCCAGTGCGTTCTGCGTGGTTTTTATCTTGCACCCCGGTCACAGATCCTCCTCCCCTGGGAGAGATAGGGTTACCAACCCTTCAGGATGGGTCTGGAGTCTCCAGGAATGAGGCGAAAACCTGGGAGAAAAACCACTTAAAAAGAGTGTTGTTTTAAAAATAAATCTTTGAACACTTTTATTACTAGTTAGAAAAATAAAGGATATGGGGAAAGTAGGCTTTTTTGACTGACCATCAAGGATCACCCAACTGGGTAATGAAGAATCTATTTCATACGAAATAGGAGCAGGAGTAGTCCATTCAGCCCCTCGAGTCTGCTCCACCATTCAATAAGATCTTGGCTGATCTGACTCTAACCTTAACTCTACTTTCCTGTCTGTGCCCCACAACCCTCGACTCACTTGTCAATCAAAAATCTGTCTAACTCCGCCTTGAATATATTCAATGACTCCATTGCTCTCTGCGAAAGAGCATTCCAAAGACTAATGACCCTCAGAGAGATGAAATTCCTCCTCATCTATGTCTTAAATGGGAGACCCTTTATTTTTAAACTGTGCCCCCGCAAGAGGAAATATCCTGTTAGCATCTACCCTGTCAAGCCCCTTCAGAATCTTATATGTTTCTTATATATCTTATGTGCCTCCAGTCGGCAGTGGGAAGGCAGATACGTTGAGTATTGGGTAGCCAATGGCTGGAGAGTGGGGGGGCGGGGCAGTTGGAAGCTAGAGGTCATGTGACGATGCCTCCAGGAATACATCCAGGCATAGTTGGCACCCTGAGGAACCGAGGCTGAGGGTGTGGTATCTTCATTCACCTCCTGTTCTCCATCTCACCCATTGTCTGATTTCCAATTTCTACTCAAATCGTTCACAAGCCCCTAAACCAATCCGATCTGTGCTGCCTTGGACCCAGGCAGGCTAATGTCAGCCGTGGTTCAGTGGGTAGCGCTTGTGCCTCCAAGTCAGAAGGTGGTGAGCTCAATCCTACTCCAGAGGCTTGAGCAATGGAATCAAGGCTGACACCACAGAGCCCTCTTTCAGGTGAAATGTCAAAGCTGTCTGTTCTCTCAGGCAGAATTGAAAGCTCACAAGGGCACTGTTTTGAAGAAGAGCAGGTGAATTTTCCCTGGTGTCTGCAGCCGATGTTTATCCCTCAACAAAATATCGTAAAAACAGATTATCTGATCATAAGTCATATTGTGGGAGCTTACAGTGCACGGATTGGCTGCTGAGTTTCCTGTATGAGCGTTGGCACTGCTACCCCAGGGAACTGTGGATGCTCCAGCCATTGAGCACGTTCAAGACTGAGATTGACAGATTTTTTTTTTTGAAGGTAAAGCAATCAAGGGATTATGGGGATGGGCCGGAAAGCGGATCTGTGTAGAAGATCAGCCATGATGATCCTGTTGAATGGCAGAGCAGGATCGAGGAGCTGTATCACCCTCATTGCTGCTCCTGTTTCATGTGCTTTTATTTTCTTGTGGTAGTGAAGGATCTTTTTAAGCTTGAGACAAGCTTTCTCTTTCGAGGATCAGCTGTTGGTCACTCAATCACACAGGAAGTTGAATTATTCATGTGACTTTGCCCTATTACTGGCCGAGCCGGTTCAGTCTGTTCTACCTGTTACTGACGATACTTTGAAGTTAATTACACTATTGAGTTGGGGAGGTATACCAACCAACTCTTTCATGGAGTAGTCTGTCAGCATACTAGTGATTTGTTTTCTTGGCCTGTCCCCCTTTTCTCTTGGTTACTGTGCTGCTGGAGGTGCCAACTTTCAGGCTGGAGGTTAAACCCGGTTTCTCTATCAGGTGGACACAAGAGATCCCATGATGCTATTTTGAAGAAGAGCAGGGGAGTACTCCACACATCTCTGGCCCGTATTAGTCCCTCAACCAGCATCACTCAAACGGATGATTAGGCCATTTATGGGATTTTGCTGTGCATGCACTGGCTGCCACATCACAACAGTGACATCACTTCAGAAGTACTTCATTGACTGCAAAGCACCTTGGGATGCCCTGCCGCTATGAACATCAGAACATAAAAACATAAGAAATAGGAGCAGGAGTAGGCCATTCGGCCCCTCAAGTCTACCCCGGCATTCAATAAGGTCATGGCTGATCTGCCCCAGGCCTCAACTCCTCTTTCGTGCCAGCTCCTCATAGCCTTCAATTCCCCCATATTTCAAAAAGTCTATCAACCTCCTCTTTAAACACTTTCAGTGATCTAGCCTCCACAATTCTCTGGGGTAGAGGATTCCAGACATTCACAATCCTCTGAGAGAAGAAATTCCTTCGCATCTCTGTTTTAAATGAGTGTCCCCCTATTCTGTAACTATGTCCCCTAGTTCGAGATTCCCCCACTAGTGGAAACATCTTCTCAACATCTACCCTGTCAAGCCCCCTCAGAATCTTTCAAGTTTCAATAAGATCACCCCTCATTCTTCTAACCTCCAATGAATAAAGGCCTAACCTGTTTAGCTGTTCTTGATAAGTCAACCCCTTCATCCCAGGAATCAATCTAGTGAATCTCTTTTGAACAGCCTCTAAAGCCAATATATTCTTTCTTAAATGCAGGGACCAAAACTGTACACAGTATTCTAGGTGCAGCCTCACCAACGCCCTATACAGTGTAACAAGACTTCCCTATTTTTAATCTCCAACCCCTAGCAATACAGGCCAAAATTCCATTTGCCTTCTTAATTGCTTACTGCAACTGCATGCTAACTTTTTTGTGTTTTATGCACAAGAACGCCCAGATCCCTCTGTGCTGTATTTTTTTTGGAGTTTTTCTCCATTTAAGTAATAGTCTGCCTTTTGCTTTTTCCTATCAAAGTGCATGACCTCACACTTTCCTACACTAAACTCTATCTGCCAAGTTTTTGTCCACTCACTCAACCTGTCTGTATCCCCTTGCAGGTTCCTTATGTTCTCATCACATGTCCTCCCACCTATTTTTGTATCATCCGCAAATTTGGATACATTACAATCTGCCCCCTCCTCCAAGTCATTAATATAGATAGTAAATAATTGAAGCCCTCGGACTGATCCTTGTGGCACTCCACTAATTATGTCTTTCCAACCTGAAAAAGACTCATTAATCCCGACTCTCCGCCTTCTGTGTGTTAACCAATCCTCAATCCATGCTAATACATTACCCCAATACTGTGAGCTCCTATCTTGTGCAATAACCTTTTATGTGGCATCTTATCTAATGCCTTCTGGAAATCCAAACACACTACATGTACCAGTTCCCCTTTATCAACTCTGCTTGTTATACCCTCAAAGAACTCTAGCAAATTTGTGAAACATGGTTTCCCTTTCACAAACATGTTGACTCTGTTTGATTGCGTTAAATGTCCTGCTATCTCTTCCTTAATAATGGACTGTAGCATTTTCCCAATGACAGATGTAAGGCTGACTGGCCTATAGTTTCCTGCTTTTTGTCTCCCTTTCTTCTTGAAGGGGCACCACATTAGCAGTTTTCCAATCTGCTGGGATCCTCCCCGAATCCAGTGAGCTCTGGAATATTTTGACCGATGCCTCCACTATCTCTGCAGCCACTTCCTTTAAAACCCTTGGAGGCGGGGCATCAGGTCCTGGCTTTAGTCCCATTAGTTTGTCAAATACTTTGTCCCTTGTGATAGAGACTGTTACAAGATCTTTCCTCCCATTACTCTTTGCTTTTCTCATACCTTTGGGATGTTTATCGTGTCCTCCACCATGAAGACAGATTCAAAATACTGGTTTACGTTATCTGCCATTTCCCTGTTCTCCGTTAACAATTCTCCAGTCGCATCCTCCAAGGGTCCCACTCACACTTTAGCTAATCTCTTTCCTTTTATATACCTGTAGAAGCTCTTGCTGTTTGTTTTTATATTTCTTGCCAATTTACTTTCATATTCAATTTTCTCCCTCTTTATTAGCTTTTTAGTCTCTGCTGCTGGTTCCTAAAAAATTCCCAATCCTCTGGCCTACCACCAGTTTTTGCTGCTTTGTATGCCTTAGGTTTTGACTGAATACTCTCCTTGACCGCCTTTGTTAACCACAGGTGGTTCATCCTTCTCATCGAGTCCTTCTTTTTGACCGGGATAAATTTTTGCTGAACGTTATGAAATATCTGCTTAAATGTCTGACACTGCTCATCCACTGACCTTCCCCTTAGTCTATTTTCCCAGCCACTTTAGACAACTCTTTCTTCATACCTCTGTAACTGCCCTTATTTAAGTTGAGGACACTGGTTTGAGACCCGAGTTGCTCGCCCTCAAACTGCATTTGAAATTCTACCATGTTGTGATTGCTACCCCCTAGAGGATCCTTAACTATGAGATCTCTTATTAATCCTACCTCATTACATATTACTAGATTAAAATAGCCTGTTCCTGGGTAGAATCAAATAGTCAAAGTCTAATATAAGCAATAGGGTTCAAAGTAACAAATTGGAGCAGGAGGGACAACTATGATGGAGACAGCATGATAGGAAATTGTCACAGAAAGTGAGCATTACACTTAGATGAGCTGTACACGATATACAGAACTTTTCATACCTTGCATGGATAGATCAATGATTTTGATTAAGTTGAACACAAGTTATGATAACACATGCTCAATGGTAAAATCATTCCACACGCCATCTTGGCTGCTTTAATCGCTAGGAGATGATCGAGCATTACTGTTAAGCCCTAGGCAGAGCAAACATACCTAATCGCTGCTCCAAAACATGTCTAAAGAATGTTGGGCCTTGGGCCTATATGTCACTCCAGTCCCCACACCAGGCGGTTGACTCTGAAATGGCCTAGCAAGCCGCCTCATTGTATCAAAACCAACCCAACACCACTTTCACGGGGCACCCAAGGCCAGGTAATAAATGTCGGCCTTGTCAGCGACACCCTCATTCCATGAACGAGTTTGTTTTAGAAAGATTACACCTGACAGATTCCTTCAGTAACTTGACCTATTTTCCCATTAAAACTGACATTGGCGCGTTATTCATTACATCCAAGTGAGAGTCAATTAAGAGGAGTGAGGAAACAAATTTAGAGATGTCTTTAACTGAATCAGTTTCCCCTATAATTCACTCAAATTAACTGAAGAAAAAGAGTGAACCCTCCTGCCTGTAAACCAGCGTACAGGTAGATACCAATGCATTCAAAAATCAGTCTTATGCCCACTTTGCTCTGAGTAAGGGTCTTCATGTAGTTGCACAGCTGTAACTGTAAGTGGGACCTGTGTAAATGGGAAATGTGCACCAGGGAACTGGCCAGGGGTAACTATACACTTTGACCAATCCAACCTTAAAGCATGAGTTATAGCTTTCTTATCATTGGAATAGTTGTGTTTCATTTCTTCCTTTTTGTGTTCTAAGACACCTGGTTGCTCCCTTGTGTTTGTTTAATACTCTGGGTGCTTTGGTTTAAATCGATTGTTGTTGTTTTCCATGAATTACTGATTAGGTGATTCTGATTAGCACAGGGGTCCTTATGGGAATTTATTGGGCTGCTCTGCTTTAATAGTGACTGACAGTTTATATTAGGCTGACCATCGCTTGTTAGACTCGAAGGTAGCGAAATCCAATTACACGTTTGTGTTTGAACCTTCAAAAGAGAAAAATTCTCGAGTGTGGATCTGAATACGAGAGGCACTTACTTCACTGCTGTTTACTTTTCCAGTTTCAAACTTTTCCCACTTCCTCGCAGCCACACACCCACGCAATCTCACACACCACGCAGAGTCACTCGCACTTGTATTCAGGATGTGTTTGTGATCACTGATCTCATCTAGGGCTTGATGGGCTTTAACAGCCATTCAAGTGTTTGCCTTGCAGCCTGCCCTCTGTCCCCTTCATATAGAGCAGGCCTCTCTCATGCCTGCATTTCTGCTTGGCATGCTTTAGTGATTGGAGGTAAAGACTTGAGGCCCACAGCCTAAGACAGCACAAAGGCTAGAAAGTTTCAAGAATGGAAGGCCAACTTCATCAATTATATGAGGCTTTTCCTTCTCCAGGGTACCATGCCCTAAGAGGGCATAAGTGACTATGGACTTCATTGGACTGGCCCATGATTATTCTTGGCAAAGTACTGCGGTGGTTTGCCATTACCTTCTGCAGTATGGCTGACCAGGGAACTCTCCCACTCTCACCGCTTGTCATCAGGCACATTGGAAGAGTTTACAGGCCGATAATGAACCTGTTTGGCCATGTTGGAGGCAGTTCAGAGGAGGTTTACTAGATTGATACCAGGAACGAGCGGGTTGTATATGAGGTTGGACAGACTGGACTTGTTTCCACTGGAGTTTAGAAGAGTGAGGGGTAATTTGATTGAAGTGTATAAGATACTGAATGGTCTTGACAAGTGGATGTGGAAAGATGTTTCCTCTTGTGGGTGAATCCAGAGCTGGGGGGCACTGTTTTAAAATTAAGGGTCACCCTTTTAGGACAGAGATGAGGAGAAATTTTTTCTCCCAGAGGGTTGTGCGACTTTGGAACTCTGTATCTCAGAAGACAGTGGACGTGGGGTCGTTGAATATTTTTAAGGCAGAGGTAGATAGATTCTTGTTAGGCAAGGGAATCAAAGGGAGATGGGAATGTGGAAGTCGAAACGCAAACAGTTCAGCCAGGATCTTATTGAATGGTGGAGCAGGCTCAAGGGGCTGAATGGCCTGCTCCTGCTCCTATTTTGTATGTACATGATGAACGCACCTTCCTTGGCCATCAAGTCTTAAAATGGGGCTTGAACCCAGAGGTAGGGACACTACCCAGTGCACCACAAGACCTCATCATGAAAAGGTTTAGGATTTTGAAAAGAGTTGGTAGGGTAGGTAGAGAGAAACTTTTCCCACCATTGGGGGGGAGCCTAGTTCAAGGGGGCAGAATCTTCAAATCAGAGCTGAGCCATTTGGGACAGAAATGACGAGAAATCTCTACAGGTAAAGGGTGATGGAAGTCTGGAATTCTCCCTCACTATAAGTAGTAGATGCTGTCTTAATTGATCATTTTAAGTCTGACAACAGTGGATTTTTGCTAGCAAAGGGTATTAAGGGATATGGAGCCCAGGTGGGTGGAAGGAGTTGGGATACAGGTCAAACACCATCTCACTGGACGGTAGAACAGGCTCAAGCGGTTGGCATCCTCCAGCCTCTTTGTTCTTATGCCTTTTTTTCTTGTTATTCATTTAGGGGATGTGGGTGTCGCTGGCTAGGCCAGCATGTGGTGCCCATTCCTGAGTGCCCTTGAGAAGCTGGTGGTGCCTTCTTGACCCGCTGCTGACGATATGGTGTAGACTGCATCACATCTAATGCCGGTCAGACATTTCAGCCCTTCACCCAATGAATTATTTTGAAATGTCGCCACCCTGGCAAACTCAGCAGGCATTTGCACTGGGCAAGATTGGCACAAACTTCTGTTAGCCTGTTTATCATTGAGTCGTTTTGGAGGAACACGTTTTGGCCAGGATACCGGGAGAATTGCCTGCTCGTTCTCAAACGGAGGGACGGGATCGTCTTCAAAGTAAAACAGGAACTTTCATTTAAATCGCACCTTTCATGTCATCCCAAAAAAATGAAGTTAGCCGTTGTTGTAATGTGGATAAACACAGCAGCCAATTTGAGCACAGTAAGGTTCCAGAAGTGGCAGTGAGATAAATTACCAATCAAACTTTTTCTGGTGGTGTTGGTTGATGGATAAATTTTGGCCAGAAAACCATGGAACCCTCCCTGGGGTTTTTTGAAGAGTGCCGTGGGATCTTTTACACTCAGCTGAGGTGGGAGGCACGATCTTTGGCTTCATGTCGCATTTAAACGACAGCATCTCTGGCAGTGCAGCACACCCTGCGTGTGGCACTGAGGGTGCATACGCAAGCCTCTGGTGCAGGGTTTGAACCCACAACCTTCTGATGCTGAGGTGAGCGCCACTCACTGATTCAAGGCTTACACATTAAGACCCACTTCAATCAGCAAAGCAGGCACACCAGACATTGAACCACAAATCAGGATGGTAGTGGGTAGATGTCTCCAAGCTTAATTTTCAGCTTCCTGTAGATTGTAAGAGGCCAGAATTAGAGGTGTACCGATATCTCAAAGGCTTGTAGGGTGAGAGGAGATTGCAGAGATAGGGAGGGCCATGAAAGGTTGGCTACATATTCCACACGGCACTTCTTTGGGAATTTCGATCCCCATTTCCCAGCATGCAGCCACCTAGCTCTGCCTGGCTGATCTTCGTTTCTGGATCCTGACATTGAACATTCTAGAATCATAAAATCTTGCAACGCAGATGGAGGCCGTTCGACCCATTGCCCCTGTGCTGGTTCTCTGAGAGAGCTATCCAACTAATCCCAGTCTCCTGCTCTTTCCGCACAACACTGCAATTTTTTTTTCCTTTCCAAATGCAATTGTCTTCCTATCTGACTCTGCTCCAAATCCTTCAGATGTGCCAAGCAGGTTAACTCCCTCTGTGGACTATTTACAGCAAGCTGATTAATATGTTAAACTCTCCTTATTTTAGCACATTTGCCAAGTCATTAGAACAGAGGGATGTCAACCACCCCTCGTCTTGATTACTCCCACTTAATTCAGTATCTTATGATGCAACTATTAAGGCTCTGATGGGTTTAGCAGCAGAGAAAATGCTTAGAATTCAGTTCAAGGCTCTGTGAGGAAAATTATGATTTTGGGAATGGGGTAGGAGGCCAACATCAATTCACCCAATTATACATCACCTCCGAATTTGAGAGGGGTGGATAATGGGCAGCTGAGTCTGTCTTACGCTCTTGCCCCAACCCGATATTACCCTCTATCTTCTGGTGCTACCCCCCCGCCCCCTCCCCCATGCTGCCTGGTCTTTGCACATTGTTTGATTTGATTCTTTCATGGGATGCGGGCAACACTGGTAAGCCCAGTATTTGTTTTCGATCCCTGGCACCAAGAGCCCCGCTGCCATTTTACACTCTAACGAGCATTGATTGGCAGTGGGCGGGACTTGCGCCCCTCCCTCGGGAGGAAGTCCCGCCCTGGAGAGCTGCCGGCCAATCAGCTCTCCGGTCCCTCCAGCAACAGCGCTGCAGAGGCTGGAAGAGGCACCTCGAGAAGCTTCCTGAGCCTCAGTCCAGGGAACCGGAGAAAGGGTAAAGTTTCAGGCGACCGGGTGGGGAGAGGAGGGAAGGCCTGAGCCGGTTCACCAGGGGCGCGATCGGGGTGTCGGCGGGTGGGCTGGGGAGGAGGGGGGTGGGTGGAAGGGAGGTCCGCAGGTCACCGGATCTTAAGGGGAGTGCGCCCCCAGTCAGAAGGAGGTTTCTGATGGAAGCCCTTAACTGGGGCAAGGGCGGGATTTGCCTCTGCAATCTCCTCTCACCCAAAAGCCTTTGAGATATCGGTACACCTCTAATTCTGGCCTCTAATTTGCTGATGATACAAAAATAGGTGGGAAGGCATGTTGTGATGAGAACATAAGGAATCTGCAAGGGGATATAGACAGGTTGAGTGACTGGGCAAAAACTTGGCAGGTGGAGTTTAATGTCGGAAAGTGTGAGGTCATGCACTTTCGTAAGAGGAATCAAAAGGCAGACTATTATTTAAATGGAGAGAGACTCCAAAAAAGTGCAGTACAGAGGGACCTGGGTGTTCTTGTGCACAAAACACAAAAAGTTAGCATGCAGGTGCAGCAAGTAATTAAGATGGCAAATGGAATTTTGGCCTGTATTGCTTGGGGGTTGGAGATTAAGAATAGGGAAGTCTTGTTACAACTGTACAGGGTGTTAGTGAGGCTGCAACTGGAGTACTGTGTACAGAAATGAGGAGGAGTGACTTTACGTAGAGCATTTCTAAGATATGTGACACTTTGTTTATTCATTCATGGGATGTGGGCATCGCTGGCTAGGCCAGCATTTAGTGTCCATCCCTAATTGCCCTTGAGAAGGTGATGGTGAGCTGCCTTCTTAAACTGCTGCAGTCCCTGTGGTGTAGGTACATTCACAGTGCTGTTAGGGGGGGAGTTCCAGGATTTTGACCCATCGACAGTGAAGGAATGGCGATATATTTCCAAGTCAGGATGGTGAGCGGTTTGGAGGGAAACTTCCATCTGTTGGTGCCCTATTCATCTATTGGTGCCCTTCCATCTATTTGCTGCCCTTGTCCTTCTAGATGGTAGAGGTCGTGGGTTTGGAAGGTGCTGTTGAAGGAGCCTTGGTGAATTCCTCCAGTGCATCTTGTAGATGGTACACACTGCTGCTACTGTGCGTTGGTGGCGGTGGGAGTGAATGTTCGTGGATGGGATGCCAATCAAGCAGGCTGCTTTGTCCTGGACGGTGTCAAGCTTCTTGAGTGCTGTGGGAGCTGCTCTCATCCAGGCAAGTGGGGAGTATTCCATCACAGTCCTGACTTGTGCCTTGTAGATGGTGGACAGGCTTTGGGGAGTCAGGAGGTGAGTTACTCACCACAGGATTCCTAGCCTGATCTGTTCTGCTGTTGGACCTCAGTAGCTCAGAGCTCTGACGGCGGTGGTGTTGGATATACCACAGTTTGTCACTTGGTGGCTTTTTATCCCTTCTGATAACAATTGACAAGATTATTAAAGGTGAGCTCGGTACCATCTGCTTATTATTTGGTTTGTGTTTCTTTGTTGACTGAGGGAGTTTGCACAATGGGCGTCAACCCTTCTTTGAAGTTCACAATTTGAAGAAAAAAATGAGACTGACTCTTGGAGCAAGATGTTTCGCTCGGTGTGCGGGTGTACCACCGACACACACACGTGTGTAAAAAAGTGCACCATGGTGTCAGGCGAGCGTCACCGACGTCATCGCCCTTGTACAATAATTAGGTCGGCGGGCACGTGCGAGAGCTGGCATCGCGCCCACCGACAATCCAGAGGCCTATCAAGGCCATTAATGGATCAGTTAACCTTGATTTTTCACTGCCCGTCCAAGGTTACGGATAGCGGGTGGGTGAATCGGCCAGGAGGCCTTTGGATTTTTGAGGGAGCCCTCATCCAAGGGGTGGGATGAGGTTTCCGATATTAGTTTTAAAAAAATTAAACATGTTTGGGCAGAGTTTTTATAATCCATATGTTTGGGTGAGTGAGTCCGACGTGTGGATATTTTCTTCTGCACTTATACATCTTTATTTGGTGGTTTTAAGTTCTCCAGCTTCCTGAGGCAGCTCTCCGCCTTCAGAGAGCTTTCACTGCCCGCTCCCCCCACCCCCCACCACCCCCTCGCCCGCGCTGACTTCAGCGCCCGCCCTCCTCCCAACCCCCCACCCTGGCAGCGCTGGGCTGGGCTTCTCAGCGCGTGTTTCACTCTGCCTGACCGCTAACTGGCCGGCCGGCGTGAAATCGCGGTCAGAGGCCGATCGCGGGGGGCGGGCTGTTCCCCCCCGGCTGCTCCTGGGCCCACCCACCTCACCCACCTCACCCACCTCACCCACCCACCTCACCCACCCGACGCCCTCAAAATTCTGCCCTCGAGCAGAAGCTAATGAAGCTTTTCCAGCGAATTTGTAAGCACCACTTCAAGCCGGTAACAAGTCTGAATTCCACGTTTCGGAGGGACCTGCTCCCTGTGAGGAAATTACTCGGCCACCCGTCACAGTGCAGGGTGAATGTCAGCTGGCTATTGAACTGCGTGATGCATCACACCTGAGCCTGACCCCCATTGATGCCTAGGGCCTATGCATGCACAATTCCAGCAGGGGTCGCTGGTTAGCCATTGGGAGTGGCAGTGCCAGCTTTTATTCCCCACCCTTCCCCAACCCAGGAACCACCGCCTGACGGAGTTTAGCTGGGCCCATAGATGCTAGGGATCGAACGTCAGACGTTCCTGGGCTCCATGGCTTGTCTCCCGACTGGAACATTTGGTCCCTGTTTCTCCTTGAGGAGAAAGCTGTGCTGTCTGCCCATGAGTGTCTGCTGGGGAAGGTTATTAATGGTTGTTGTTAGAGCTTAGCCTTTCCTACTTTTTCGAAAGAACATTGCAAGCTGGTAATTGCATCCAGACATTCACAGTTGGGTCACTTAATTATGCGTTGCTGTGCTGAGCTGACCACTTGTGGGAGCGCTCACTTTGGAAGCTGCGTTCAGGAGAGGTCATATCAACGCACCCAGTGTGAAAGGAAAGTAAAGGCGCTGGAGTCAGCACAATCTGCAAACGCCCCCATCAAGCAGTAATTACACTTCAAAAACACAGAGAACGGCTCACAGCGCAGCTTTGCCAACTGCTCTGTCAAGATGTGATTTTTTTAAACAGCATTAAAGACTGACTTTTCGAGATGGGACGCATATTTCAAAAACAAAAAGGCGCAGATTTCAACGCACGATAGCGCCGACCTGGCCCCGCTGACTGAGCGATTTCCGTTGCTTCCTTTCATTCGCCCGTCCCCGTTTTGTGACCTTATTCGGCGTTTGTGTCCGGCTTTTAATGTTGAGCTTCAGGCGGGCGACCCCTGAGCCCGAGCTCCCGCGGAGCCGGCGTGAAACGGCCAAGCCTGGGCGGCGCTGCCTCTATCCTGCGCTGCGGGAAGATTCTCCGTCATCGCTGTCCTTTTTTTTAGAAAAAAACCCCCCTCCCCACCTGCCTGGCTGCGGTGTGCCAGCCCCGGTTTAGTCAGAAGCCCCTTCTGGGGCCGTTCTGTGGCGTGACGGGGTTACCACTGCGGATTGCCATGTCAACGTTTCCCAATCCGACTGCCACGCTGTAGCTGCCGTTGGCCAGCAGGTGGCACTATGGAATGAGTTTGCGGTGCCTCACAACTGTGTTGCCATCTTCTGCGGTTTGTTAAAAAAACAAGTTTGTCTTAACTGATTTCCATGGCCAATTTAACAGTATGATTAGATGCGGCACTTGCTATGTCAAGGTTGTGCAGTTGCTATGAGGAAAACCATTGGGTAGAAAAGCAGCTACACAGTGTGGTAAAGATATCATGACCCAGTTTACAGCATGAGAGAGTCGTTTAACACAGTTGATGTACAGAATGTGTCAGTTTAAATGTCATTGAACAGACGAGGTCGTGTTCCCAGATAGGAGACAGTAAAACGATTTGGTTTGGCTTTGGTCCTCTCTCTCCCTTCGTCCCAATCAGCACATCTCCATGAAGACTGCGCATTAACCACACCTTTGTGTGACATCAGCATTGCTCACGTTAAAGCCGATTCGGCATTTTTGTGGCGGTTTTTAACACATTGTTTGTTGACAGTCGCTTGGTCGTGCAGAATGTGAATATTGATTGAAAAGAGGGACGTGTTGCTGAAGTTTTTCATCTTGCACTCATCAGGACAAACACAAGAATGCCAAATTTTGAGCAATCACACCAATCTGTACTACAGAGAGAAGGGGTGCTGATTGGTTGGCAAGTAAACTTTCATTGGCTGAAGTGTTGCCGATTGAGAAGTCAGCATAAACTACAGGCTCCCGAGCCTCTTTGTAATTCAAAAAAAGTGCAAGGCTTGAACATATTCCTTCTGTTTGCAGAGAGAGGTTCCTACATATAAATGTATGTCCCTCCTAGTGAGCATAAAAGAGTCATGTTATGAGTGAGACTGATTATCTTAAATTGGTTTTAGTGTAGCTATTGATTTTAGATTTTATTTTAGTAGGATTTCGTGTGCTTGCTTAATTTGACCATTTTATTTTAATGGCTTTGTACAAACATGTATTCTGCAATAGACCAACTAGGTCAAGTCGCCATTTTGTGTGAACACATTATCAGAAAGGAAGCCATGTTGATGCTGCTAACCTTTGAAAACAAGCTAACATAATATTGTACTGCAAAGTAGGCACCAACCAGCAACAGATGGTTGTATTAGAAGAAATACCTCAATTAGCCTATAATTGAAGGATAATTAATTAATATTCAGGTTGTTAACCAGAGTCCAATAATATATATTTCTGTATTTCCTACTAATATTTTAGGATTAAAGTCTGAGACTTAAAACATGCTGTAACAGAATCTGTGACAAAGGAACCTACACTATCCAGTAGTCTAGGATTAGGCTTTTGTCCAGTTTTGAGATGAGAGAAAAGTCTTGAAATAATCCAATTATTTACACTTTCCTATAGCTATATTATAAATTCTTATTACTGGAGAGGAGGGCTGAAATAATCCATTGTCTTTATACCTGAGGCGATGTGTGCAAATGGCTAGAACCAATGAACTTAACCCTTACAGCATTATTGACCAATAGCCTATTAACAACAACTGTGGGCTAAGGTGGGGTGATCTCAAATTTGGTGTAAAATGGGTTTCGGGAACCATTTTGATTGTGATCGCCAAGGAGAGGGAAACTGGCTACGTTGACAGATCCTCGGGAGCGAGAGGCAGTTCCTGCCAGCTCGGGGATCATTCATGAAGCTCTGGGTCCAGGCGCAGAGACAAACCCTTGTCAGTGCGGAACGTTAGTTGTACAGCTTCCTTCAGAGGCAGAGGCAAATACCTCTTGGCGCGAATGGCTGAGGTTGTTTTCCACCTCATGTGAGCCATCCATTTGAAGCCTCTAGTGTTTGATTGATAAATATGCCTTTTGTTCCTTTACTGTTTTAGTTCATCAATGAATGTATATTTTGTTCTCTTTTTATGAGTCCATTGATAAGTCTTTAGGTAATTGGTAAGTGTATTGTTGTTTTATTTTATCCTTCATTCAATAAACTTTGGTATTATTTGCAAATTCAATGTCTAAATCTTTGCCTTGTGGATATATCTCTGTCGAATTAAATCAGTGTAAAGGGTTATTTCGGGATCCAGTAATTAGCTACGTGCAACAAAATCAAATCAAGCCTAATTTTACTAAAACACCCTTTTCTTTAAAGATGTATATGCCAAATTTCAAACAGTCAGTTTATACTACAGGAGAAAAGGGTGCTGATTGGTTGGCATGTAAACTCTGATTGGGCAGGGTGTTGCCATGGAGAAAGCAGCAGGGAACTACAGGCCCCCCAAGCTCCAGAATAATTGAAAAAACGTGCAAGGCTTGAACAAATTCCTTTTGTTTGCAGAGAATGAATGTATGTTGCTTCTAACAAGTGTAAATGAGCTATGTTATGAGCACGATTAAACTGGTTGTTAGTGTAGCTATTAGCACACTCAGGATTGTTCAGCAAATGCTGTCCAATTGTAGAATAACATCTAATGGTTTTGTTTTCGGTTTTGCAAGTGCGGGCTGGTTGAGTACAGTTTGTACTATACTGATTGCAAACTGTCGAAGGAACATGTTCTTTATTGTTTATTTCCCTCCTGGGGGTTATCCAGTATAAAATTGAGGTCAATATTTTTAGTTTCAGGAATGTCATTCTGCTGAGATCTTTTTCTGCTGAAGTGATGGACTCTGTACTGCCTTACCGCTCCATGTGCCACATGCTTTGGCTGCCATTTTGATTTTTCAGCCCTCCTCTCCAGTAATAAGAATTTATAACATAGCTATGGGAAAGTGTAAATAATTGGCAAACGATTATTTCAAGGTGTCAATAAAATTGCCCAGCTTCTGTTCCAAATGGAACTTGCTGAGTTTTGCTTTTGAGACCTAAACTCCATCTAATGCCCGAGGCTTGAGTTTGGTTCAGGGCCCTGTGCCCTGAGGGTAGATCTTGACATGGTGCGCATTAGAATTATACATTGCCGAGGATACTGCAGAGCCCATTTTGCCTATACTGGTTCTTTAGCCAGTTATCCAGTTAGTCCCTGTCCCTCTGCTCCTTTCGCCTGTAAATCTTATCACTCTCAAGTATTTATTCAGTTCCCTTTTGATTGTTACTATAAATTCCACCATCCTTTCAGGAGGCTCATTCCAGATCATAACGAATTACTGAATAAAACTAATTCCCATCTCCCCTCTGCTTATTCTGAGTCTGTGTCCTCTGATTACCAACCCTCCTGCCAGTTGGAAACAGTTCCTGCTGATGTACTCCATTAAAACTCTTCCAGATGACCCCAAAACACTGAAAGGGTCCTAAGTCGTTGGAATCATTTAGGAAACAGTCCTAACGCGTGGAGGATTCTCCTTGCGAGATGAGCTGCAATGGGGCAAGTGGTTTTTCTCATTCTTTCCCACCGCACGTTCCATTCTCTAATTTTCCTCATGCATCAATTAAATTTCTCACCCAGTCCATTTCCTGACGCTCAACGAGTCAAGAGCGGTGGTTTGGGAACCTACTACTCAATATCTGACTCCATTTCTGGAATATTCTGGGATGACCTGTTCAACTTTTGTGAAAAGCACTAAACTGACCCAAGGGAGGATCGGAACAGTGGGTACTGAAGCTAATGCCCCGTTACTCATTCGCATCCCCTTCTCCCATGCCGCAGGACACCTCTGTATTTACACAACACTGGTCCGTTGTGGTCTCTATATGGCCGGAATTTTCCAGCCCACCCCATAGTGGTGAACCATTGAAATCTCTATTCACATTGGCGCGACCGGAAGATCTGGCTAGCATGAGGGGATCCAAAATTCTGGCCCATGTGTTTAAAAGCTAATGGTTCATTAAGGGATGAGAATGCTGGGACTCATTGAGGGAGGAAAAATAGAGGGAAGATTTACCTAGGTTTATGAAACCCTGGGCTGAATATTTGCTTTGGGGGCAGGAAACAGGAGTTGGGATTGTTTCCGGGTCCTGAACCCACCCCCCCAGGGGGGGAACCAGTCACACATGGGGATTTTCATGGAGACATCCCCTTAATTGCCATGGAGATAGGCTGCCTGGCCAATTAAAGACAACGGGCGAGCTCTCAAAGCCAATCAGAGGCAGCAACCTGAAATGGAAGGTAAGTAACTGAGAGGCTGCTTCAACATGGAGGTGCCCTCTAACCAACTTAGTTAAAAGTTTAAATAAAAACACAGAAAATGTAGCCGTGCCACCACTGTAGGGGTGGGTTTTGTTGATTCATTCATGGGATGTGGGTGTCACTGGCTAGGCCAGAATTTACTGCCCATTCCTAATTGCCCTGGAGAAGCTGGTGGTGAGCCTAGATATTTGTGCTCAAGTTTTCTCAGGGACTTGAATCGCAACCTTCTGACCGAGAGACAGGAGTGTTAACCCCCACTGGCGCCTGACACAGAACGTTACTGGGCCTTCAATGTGAGCAATGCTGTAGGAAATCAGCTCATTCTGAAACACCCCTCGTTTGTTGCCTTTCCCAATTCCTGTAAATTTACAAGGAACTTGTGAAAAGTTGCCCATGGCTTGAGGAATTTTACATTACCGGTGACCTGATGAACCCCCTATATGTAGGACGGTGTGAACGGAGAACCTTACAACATGAAGAGCAGGGCCCAGATTTTCACTCCCGCATCAGGTGCACAGGAACAGGAGAATTCCCCAGCTCTGCGAGTCCAAACCTTTAAAAATGGCCACCCACGGTTGGCATTTTCGTTCCGAGAGTTGGTGGTGACTGCTTGACTGCTCCTTGGCTGCTTTGACAGTTCCAAAGAGTTTATGCCTTTCTTTTACGCACCATCATGTTTAATTTTAACAATCCGAAAGGGCGCCTCACTTCTCCAAATGGGTACCCTGGTTATCCAAACAAATCCACTAAGTTCAGACCAGCTCTTACCTGGTCTAATCTGCACACTCTTGGTTACACACACCTGGTCTAGAAAAACCCCACTTCAGTGGAGGCAGTTGGTGATTTCAGAGGTGGTGTTCAGGGGTGGGACTTAGTCATCTCCAGGCTCGTCCGCCATGAAGCTTTACACCATAGTGAAAATCTAGGCCCAGGTGCGCGATCGCTGGGATCATAGGGGCAACTGAGGATCGATCCTGTAGCGCAAAAGTCCTGTTTGTTTCTGGGCGAGTACAGTCTAGACTGAGAGAGCGCGGGGGGCCTGTTTTAGTGGTTCTCTCGTTAAGTATTCACAGGGGAAAATCTGAAGCAGTGCATCTTGTGTACAGAATTGATCTGCATCAGCCTTGAGTAAATGTTGCTTCAGTAAATCACGAACAGTAAAATCACAGAGGAGCGAAATCCTTCTCTGTGATCAGCAATCTGTGCTCCTGAGAACGACAACATCTCTGTAAAAGTGCACCTTGGTTTAATTGTCTGCATGAACTCTCTCTGTCTGGCTGCCACTCTCTCTAGCTATCCCTCCATCTCAATCTATTTTTCTAACCCCCCCTCTCTGTGTGACTCTCTCTCTATCTATCCATCTACATCTCACTCAGTTTTGTTTGTCATATGTCAGATGTCATCTAACAGAATATCAAGCTTCTTCCATATGTAAAACACAGGCAATAATCCAACACTTCCTGTTGTTTTGTTTTTGCTATCTGAAATGACCTAGCAAGAGGCTCAGTTGTATTCAAGAAGGCAGCTTGCCAGCACTTTCTCAAGGGTAATTAGGGATGGGCAATAAATGCTGGCCTTGCCAGCAACGCCCACATCCTGTGAACGAATGAAGAAAAAGTCAATGAAGATAAATATTGAGAGATGTATAAAGGGTGACAGAATCAATATCACCCAAAGTCAAAAATCCTGGAACTCCCTCCCTAACAGCACTGTGGGTGTACCTACACCACAGGGACTGCAGCGGTTCAAGAAGGCAGCTCACCCACCACCTTCTCAAGGGCAATTTTTAAAATGTGTTCTTTCACGGGATGTGGACTTTGCTGGCTAGGGCAGCATTTATTGCCCACCTCTAATTGCCCTTGAGAAGATGGCGGTGAGCTGCCTTTGTTAGAATCATATCTCTGAACTGGATATTTTTTACAAAATGGAATGATCTGGATCATAAGTTCACCTTGGAACTGTAAACAAACAGGCCCCTTCCAAGAAATTACCTGACTTATATGATACCTGAGAGGTTGTTGCTTATGTTGAACTGTAAAGCATTTACTTAATGAGAAGCCAGGAGACAAAAAAGCCAGTCACGTGGGAGAGAGGGAGAAGAAACATAAGTTGCGGACCTGCTTGTTTGGACGTCAGTTTGGTTGGAGAACAAGCTGAGAAAGGAAGACTACCTTGCCTAAAATTGTATGTGGCGATCAACCTGTAGCCAGAGAACCCTCATCTGGGTGTAACCAGTCTGCATTAGGACCTGCAAAGCTGGAGAGTTGGTGGGAACCTCCAGACATCCACTGGGACCAGCGTCCTGCCTTCGCACTAGAGAACTCCAGGTCGACAGCGTTGAGCCCCTGCAGACTTTATCCTTTATTTTATAACGCCCACCTTCCAAACCCATCTCTCTGGAGACTCTAACTGTTTGTCCTTTGTTTGCCTGTCTGCGTGTGCTGGGGGAATTCTTTAGGGAGAGGTAGATAGTTATACTTCCCGATTACAGCTGTGTGTTAACCGGTACTTGCGACTTGTTAAAAGAAGTTTTGTTTTAAAATAAATTAATCATTCTGAGTTTTTTGAAAGAAGCCTGGTCACAGTCTCTTTTCTTCTGGGTACTAGAGGTGTAGGTACACAATTGGCCATTTCGGTGAGAAAATTTAAATTAATTTAAATTAATGGCATGACCTGTGGATGAGTGGGGCTTGATCACTCGCACACCTCCTCCCATCCCGGCCGGTACATAAATTGGGGGCTCTTGCAGGATTTGAAACGTGGGCAGTGGGTGATTGGACGTGGAATAATAATTGGTAAGGGATTAAAGGACGGAGGTCAGGTTTCTTATACATTGGTAAACTAAAATGTCGTTAGAAGTTGCTAAGGCTTTTTTACAGATGGAAAACGTGATCCTGACTGGTTTACAGAAATTAACCAAGAGTAAGCTAATGGAATTGGTGGATACGCTGGAGTTAGAATTACCCAATGGGGCGAGGAAAGCAGACATAGTTGAGATGATAGTGCAGCGTTTGGAATTGGAAGGGATACCAGAGAGGTCACGTTCTCCCAGGCAGTGAGCCAATTGAGTTATAAATGAAAAACTTGAATTGGAGGCAGAAGAGAAAGAAAAGGAAAGAAAGGGAACATTTTAGGAAGCCAGAGCTGGAATTTAAGGCAAGGGAGAAGGATAAAGAAAGAGATGCAAAGGAAAGAGAGAAGGAACAAGAAAGGGAATACCGGCTTAAAAGGCTAGACCTTAAAAAAGAGGCCTCAGATGCTGAGGAAGGTTCTGATGGTCAAGCAACCACCTTCAACCCAAAGCCTAGTGGGGAGATGTTTAAATTTGTGCAAACTCTTTCAAAGTTTGAGGAACGGGGTGTAGAGGCATTCTTTATTTCGTTTGAAAAGGTAGCTAAACAAATGAAGTGGCCACATGACGTCTGGACATGGCTTTTACAGAGTAGGTTGGTGGGTAGAGCACATGGGGTTTATGCTTCACTTTCAGAAGAGGTATCTGGGGATTATGATCAGTAATAAAGGTTATTCTGAGTTCATATGAGTTAGTCCCTGAGGCACATAGACAGAAATTTCAGAATATAAGGGAACAGCCTGGGTAGACCTATATTGATAAAAGCAAAATACTGCGGATGCTGGAAATCTGAAACAAAAGCAAAAATTGCTGGAAAAACTCAGCAGGTCTGAGACAGCATCTGTGGAGAGGAAGACAGTGTTAACATTTCGAGTCCATATGACTCTTCATCAGAACTAAAGAGGAATAGAAATGTGGTGAAATATAAGCTGTTTAAGTGGTGTGGGACTGGTGGAGCTGGATAGAGGGCCAGCGATAGGTGGAGGCAAAGGAGAGATTGCCAAAGATGTCATAGACAAAAGGTCAAATGGGTGTTGACGGTGGTGATATTAGCTAAAGGATGTGCTAATGGTGACATTAAGGGTAGAAAGCAGGATGAGCGAGGTACAGATAGCCCTAGAAGGGGGTGGGGTGGGGGGAAGGGATCGAAATAGGCTAAAAGGTAGAGATAAAACAATAGATGGAAATAAATTTTAAAAATAATAATAGAAATAGATGGGAAAAGAAAAAATATATATATATAAAATATATACAATTATTATTAGAAAAAAGGGGATCAAAAGGAGGGTGAGGATGGACATTGAATTGAGACCTATATTGAGTTTAAGAGAGTAAAGCAAAGTAACTTTGACCGTTGGATATGGGCATTGAAGGTAGAGAAAACATATGAATCTCTCAGAAAAATAATTCTCTTGGAAGAATTTAAGAAATCACTTCCTCCTGTAGCCATGGACCCATGTTGAAGACCAGAGGATTTAAACAGCTAGAAAGGCAGCAGAGATAGCTGACAATTCTAAGCTGGTCCATGAACCTAAACCCTTTTTCCATCATCCCTTCAAATCCGGGAAGGATAGAAGGTGGGAAGGTGAAAGGAAGGCAGGTAGCCAGGGAAGAGAAGGGACAGTTGGGAATTCCCAGAAAATTTCTCCTCAGGCCAGAAAGGAAGGTTCTGAGGGTGGAAGTGAGATCTGAAGGCCTCAGTGTTTCCATTGTAACAAGGTGGGACATGGTTGTGCCAATTGCAAGAAGTTGCGTGGGAAATCCATGGGCCTTATTGGGGTCCCCAAGGGTGATTCAGGAAAATGAGCCCTGACTGAAAGTACAACAGGTCAAGTTGTAGCGTTGTCTGCAGCTGTGAAGCTGAGTATAGACACTGCTGTGAGTTCAGGAGATATATGGGAGTCATAAAGAATTCTTGTCAGTGGAAAAGTAACCCCTTATCCCTCAAATGAGAAAGCTAAACCTATAATCCAGCTTAGAGATACAGGAGCCACTCAAACACTTTTACTGGGGAAAGGCATAACTTTTCCACCAGAGAGTGCATTAAAAGTCAGAGTTTTAGTCGGTGGTATTGGTGGGGAGTAAGTACACATGCCTTTGTACCAGATGCACTTGGAATGAGACCTATCGTCTGGGACAGTGACCTATTGTCTGGGACAGGGTTGTTCAGCAGTTACCCATAGATGGAATTGATTTATTCCTGGGAAATGATTTGGTTGGAGCAAAGGTAGTAGCTTCCCCCATAATTACAGAAAGCCCAAGTGAGGTTATAAAGACGCTGCATTTACAGGAAAAAGGTTCCAGGGACTTTTCCTTCGTGTGCGATGACTCACACAATGGCTAAACAAAGTCCGTTATTAAAGGTCAAAATGATACCAAAGACAGATATTTGGCCGGTTGAAACTTTCTTTACAGATTTAGATAAGGTGAAAGAGATGTTTAACAAATCTTCTCTTGTTGAGGCTCAACAAGCCGGTCTAAAGTTAAGTAAGATCGCACAATCAGCCCAAACCTGAAGCTGAGGCTAAGGCAGTTCCTGAATGTTATTATTTTTAGAAATGGAATTCTAATGAAGAAGTGGAGACTTCCTCATGGACCTGTAGATGAGGAGTGAATGCTTGTTTATCAGGCAGTGCTACCACCCAAATATCGGAAAGAGATATTACGGATAGCACATGAAATTCCTATGGCAGGGCATGTAGGGATATGGAAAACTCAAGGGTGGATAAACTGGCAGTTTTACTGGCCAGATCTTCAAAAGGATGCAGTTTTGTAAAACGTGTCATACGTGTCAGATGGTAGGAAAACCACAGCATGCAATCAAATCAGCACCCTTTAATTCCTACACCAGTTTTTGAGGAACCATTCAGTAGGATGTTAGTGAACTGTGTGGGACCATTACCAAAAAGGAAAGCAGGACACCAGTATATCCTCACTATTATGCATATGACAACTCAATTTCCAGAGGCCATCCCTTTAAGGACCATTACAGCTAAAGTAGTGGTAGAGAAGTTAACCCAATTTTTACTTGGTATGGATTACCAGTAGAGTTCTAGACAGAACAAGGTTCTGATTTTATGTCTAAACTTTTATGCTAAGTAACTTGGGTGCAAAATAGTTAAAGTCCATAGCATATCATCCACAAACACAGGGAGCTTTAGAGAGGTACCATCAAACTCTCAAAACGATGATTAAAGCTATTGTCATGAATATCCCCGTGATTGGGACAAAGGACTGGATTTTCTTTTATTTGCTACTTGAAATGTACCAAATGAATCTACCAGTTTTAGCCCTTTTGAATTAATTTATGGACATGAGATAAGAGATCCTCTGAAATTTATCAGAGAAAAGTTTTGAGGAGAGAAGGACGGATCCTCTATGTTTGATTATGTGTCCGTGTTCCAGGAATGGCTCATGGGAGCCTTGCAAAGTGGCTCAAGAACATCGTAAAGTTTCTCAAACAAAGATGAAGGAATGGGCAGATAAGCAAGCTGTGATCCAAACATGACAACTAGGGGATGAAGTGTTAGTATTATTGCCAATGCAGGGAGGACCTCTGAAAGCATGGTTCAGTGGTTCAATACAAGGCCATCAAGAGGGTTAGTAGAGTAAATTATTTGATAAATACACAAGATTGTAGGAAAAAGAATCGGCTATGTCATATCTATATGTTAAAATGGTACCATCTTAGGGAGGAAGATAGGTAAGAGCAGGTTTGTCAGGTTGTAAACATAGTGGAGGACAAAAGGGACAGTGGGAGTGAGATAGAAGGAGACTTAGACAGTTCACAAATTGAACCTCCTGCTATCTGGTTAGCTAACACTGAAATATTAAGACAGATATCATATGTTCATACTTCGAAGTGGACAACGAGAGAGTGAAGTTACTTACATAATTTAAAGGGATCTGTAGGGATAAACCAGGGTCTACAACTTTAGTCACACATGAAGTGGATGTAGGGGAACTTTCTCTTATAAAGCAACATCCTAAACGATTAAGTCCAGAGAAACAAGCAGAAACGACAGCAGAAATCCAGTATATGTTAGAAAATCACCTAGTCAAAGCAGTTGGTGTGTTCTGTAGTGATAGTATCTGACAGGTCAACCAGATTTTGCATGTGCTTTGGAAAGATTAATGCAGTAACAAAAATGGATTCCTACTCAATCCCTCGTCTAGAAGATTATATTGACAGGATTGGCAGTGCCACGTTCCTTATTAAGATAGATTTGTTGAATGGATGCTGGCAAGTACCTTTAACATTGGGAGCTAAGGAGATATTGGCTTTTGCCATGAGACATGGGCTCTACCAATGTTGAGTAAGCCATTTGGACTAAAAAATGCTTCAGCCACTTTCCAAAGATTAATGAAACAGGTGATCACTAATGTTCCTAACTGTGTGGTTTACTTGGATGATGTATTGGTTTATAGCAACACATGGCAAGACCATTTAAAACAACTGGAAGCCTTATTAAAATAATTACAGTCAGCAGACCTAGTAATAAACGTTGCCAAAAGTGAGTTCACAAAAGCACAAGTAACTTATTTAAGATATATCGTAGCTCAGGGACAAGTCTTGCCAAAAAGGGCAAAGGTACAGGGACTTTGATGGATTTCCGTTCCCTAAAATGAAATGGGAAATCATGAGATTTTTAGGAAGGTGCAGGTTTCTGTTGTAAATTTGTGCCAAACTTCAGCACAATTGCGGCTCCACTAACAGATATAAAAACAAAAAACTGCGGATGCTGGGAATCCAAAACAAAAACTGAGCAGGTCTGGCAGCACCGGCGGAGAAGAAAAGAGTTGACGTTTCGAGTCCTCATGACCCTTCGACAGAACTAGGTGAATCCAAGGAGAGGGGTGAAATATAAGCTGGTTTAAGGTGGGGGGAGGGGGTGGGGGGGTTGGGTGGGGGTAGAGAAGTGGAGGGGGGTGGCGTGGTTGTAGGGACAAGCAAGCAGTGATAGGAGCAAATAATCAAAAGATGTCACAGACAAAAGAACAAAAGAACACAGAGGTGTTGAAGTTGGTGATATTATGAATGTGCTAATTAAGAATGGATGGTAGGGCACTCAAGGTATAGCTCTAGT